>NC_083469.1:11523690-11648690 GCF_030014155.1 Tachysurus vachellii
ACACAGGTGGATTGGCCTCCATAGTGCTTTTGGAATTAGGGAATTTGTCTCGTACCGGTGCCGTTTGACTCTTTTATCTTCACAATCTATTTTTAGGCCATTTTCTCTGCTCCTTTAAACGCTGTAATCTCACCATTCCTTTATGTGGCGGCTGACAGTAAGTGCCTTCAGTGAAACATGATCATTGGGTCTTCATGCAACAGTGGCCGAGCATTGCAGTTTTGTCTTAATTTATTAAGGAGATGTTAGTTTTTAATGGCAGTAGCTAAAACTGATGGCTCAATGATATTAACATTTATGTTCCATTTACTTTTGGCCACTCGTGTTGTCATTAATTTCTCATTGAGGGCTTCGTTTGAGTTGTAACTTTGAACCTCGGCCATTCATTTTTCATTATCCATTGTCATTTCGGCCCATTCTACAGATATAAAAGTGTTGTGGATGAGTAATAGACAATGTCTCGTTTTAAGGAGCACAACGTTACATTTTACAGAGATTTATTATTCATATAAGTTCCAGGCGACAGGAACGTCACTGTTGACATTCTGTCGAATAAACTTTAAATGTACTGAGCCATATACATATTCAGCCATATGTAATAACTAAATAGGTAATTAATGTATAATTACCAATAAAAATGATAGAAAACAGAATTTTAATTATTTTGGAGAAATAAAAATATGGAATAAATATTATACGTATGCATGTATTTATTTATGATACAATTTTTTTATCTAATCAGTGTACAAGTCAGACAACTTTATGCCATGTCCATGAATTTTAAATAAAGCAGTAATTCCATTCAGAATTATTGAACCCAAGAAAGTTGCTGATTTACGAATCGTCGCAAAAGTCAGCATTAACTGTTAATATGAAACCAATAGTGATTAGATCATCACCCTCAGTGACCAGATTACTTTTATTATGAGTAAATACTAATTCATGTAGTAATGATTTTATGTAGGCAAAAAAACGTTTTGTAAAGGTTTAAGTGATCTGGGACCTGCAGAGAGAGCATTGTGCCTTGCTTTCATGCAGCCATACTGCCATCTATTGAAATGTTGCAGAATGACAATCTGCTTCAAAGGGAAGGTCTCTGTGTTTTGTACTGTTTCCCTGACTTTCGTCTTGTTTGCTTGTAATATTGTTGAGGTCGTCCTCATGCTGTGAGAAGTGCGTTCTAGGGAACTTTGAGTGCACTTAAGGATTTCCTCACGGTGCTGTGCTGGAAACGCCCACTGGTCAGGACGATGCGTGAAATGTGTGTGCGTGAACATTACTCATGGTGTATATATGGTGTTTTTCACCCAATTCATGATCACGATATTACGCTGTTTTAATAATTTAACTGGAGATGAGCCAGCGAGTTTGTGTCTGAACAAGGGGCTAAACAGTGCTGCTTCAGCATCATTCAGTCAGACAACATGCCCCTCAGCTGATAGTGCAGATCCCTCCCCGCACTCTTGAATTAGGGAGATTAGAGGCAAAGCGCATAATGCAGGATGATGGAATTTGTCATCATTTGCATTGTCCTGGAAAGATCAGGTTTGATAGAGCGGCGCATTGAGGAGCGTGTCATGTCCCACGGGCAGGTCATAGAGGAATCTTGGCAGAAATGATTTTTGCGATCTGTGCATCAGTCGTAAAAACCTCACAACCAATTTGTCAAAAACGCAGAGGTCGAGACAGTTCGATGGCGGCGTTTTGCCTTAACACAAAAAGGAAACATGCCCTCATTCTCACTCAGACACACTGCCTCAGAGGTTGTCTTGTTATCCATTTTTATCGACTATCTTTTTTTTTTATCTTCAGTTAGACCAGCGATTTTTTTACATGTACGATAAGACTGATATATAACTAAAAATGTATGTTACATAGAATAAAATAAGACAATAGCATTGAAACATCCCTCTTGTATAAGATGTGTCAGATCTGCTTTATCTTCTTCATCTGACCTTGTTATACTCCAAACAGCCCATAGATAAAGGAGAGCAATCAGCATAAAGTTGACAAAAACCGACATGACAGTGTTACTTATCCGAGCTGGCATCTCTGGAAGTGGGCATGTCGAGGTCAGACAGCCAGGGAAGCTGGGTATTTACAACTACATGCAGCAAGCAGAGAAAAAGAGGCCAGTGTCATCACAAACTCACCAGCTTTCTCAGGCTACCAGCTCGCCAACAATCATACTTCACATCTCCTTCCTAAATTTCACCTAAGTGTATTTTTATCATGCCGCTACATTCGTGTATAAAATTGCTTCATCCTGATATAAAAAAAAAAAAAAACAGGAAACGCTGAACAATGTTCCTCATGGCCGCTGCTCATTGTGCATTTCACGTTGTTATTTATGTTGTTGTTTAACACTGATATTGTGTGACAGTTGAGCATATACGGGTTATGCTTGCTGGAGAGCACAAGCTACACAGGAAATGACAGAACAGAACAACAAGAGAAGACTTATAAAGCAAGGTTGGGGTGTTTTGAGATGCGGGTTCAAAAAGAAGAGTTTGAGCCTCGGCTGTTTTGTATTTGTTTAAAATTAGGTGTCAGAGGATGCGAATTTCCTAAGGGCATAACTCACCATGAGCCCATCAGTGCTCATCTCCCATCTTGAAACAGGATTCAGTTTGAATGCATTAACGCTGAAGGAGCAGATAGACGCCAATCCTATTCGAGATGGAATCGAAAATCTGAACTGTGTTACAGTGCACAAATTGGTTGCATAGCTATATAGCTAAGTTACTGGAAAAATAGTTCCTTATTTCTGTATATACTGTGTATGTTATATGGGTTTAATTAATGGGTTTAAATGCTGCTTCACATAAGCAAATACATGAGAGTTGACTTTTGCACGATTATAACGCTGTCCACTATGATATGAAGACAATTTCGGCTTTCTGATCAAAGTGCATTTTAACTTCTTACCATTTAAAGGCTTACACAAGACTCTGTCCTGTATCTTTATTTGTTTAACACTTGTCCGTATCTGTATTCTGAGCATGACTGCCTTAGAGGAATAAATTCTTTGCACAGCCAGCATGGTGTGTGAATTCTGGCTCTGACAGTTCCTCAACTTAAGCTACAACACTTAATTCATAATTGATCTCAATTAAAAATAAGCACTTTTTCCTTCTAGGAGTATTTTCTATAAATATACAATTTCAACCATTATACCTCTAAGCTACTGATCACATACTGTAGCACCGCAGCTTTCTGTACATGAATACAGTCTTTGTACGCTGAGCTTTATATCGAACAGTAAAATCCTCCTGCTCTGGCAGCTTTTTTTATAGAAGTGTCCCAATGCACACTTCTAATCTTAACCCGACACCCTGTGAACATTGCTGCCTGTTTGTAGCAGTATTTCAATCCGTTCACAGCGCATTTTCTGTTCAATCCGAGTAACGTATTCATGTTTGGTTACATTCCTAATAAGGCAGTATCACATGGTTTGGAGTGGTCAGTCACTGTGCACACAGTTTTATGCCCCTGTTGCTTGGGTTTAATTATGCATGAGGTTTCAGTGGCAAAATGAAACCATTAGCATATCTTATAGTGCGCTGATGTGTTTTTTCCTCACCATGCCCTTGGCTTGAGAGAGTAAGTTGACTGATCATCAATAGCAGGTCACTTTAGCCAGTATGGTCCAGGCTGTTGTCTGCCAAAATTAACACGCTCAGCAAAATCTTTAAGGTCACCTCCACTGCCTTTTCACATGCCGCAAACACAAATATGTAAAGTTGTTGTGCCTCGGAGATTTCAGGAGCCAACAATTAAAATGCTCTGAGTGTATTGGAGTGCTGGGAGATGTCATACGAGGTCTGGGTGCTGCCTCCAAGAGAACATTTACATATGTGTTAGTGCCTGGATCCCAACAGAGACCTTGGGGCTGCCTGACCTTTTGACATGTCATTGGCATTATGAGAAGTGATGGTGTTCAAGCCAAGGAATAAAGGTCGATAAAGCATGAAGCCAAACCACCCATTTGATTAATGCTAAAGAGGCCAGCGTGCACCAGGATGGGGAATTACTCTCAAGCATGGGGTAAATTATTGTTGTTGCTTCAGTGAGTTGCTTGATGCATTTGCAACTATGATTTTTAGATAATAGTGTCAGTATTGCGAAAACAGAAAGCATCAGTTAAGTGCGCAAACTTTCAGACGGAGGGAAAAAATTATACTTGTAAATGCAGCCTGATTACTTTAGTGCTTGGAGCTTCAGCTACTTAAATCCTTCCCATTCTTTCAGCACCATGTGGTCGAATGCATCAGAAGTTGATCATTTTGAAAACCACCGGTGGTTATAGAAAGTTAAATGAAATATGCAATTGTTTGACCCCTATGAATATTAATAGCCTCCCCGTGCTCTATTAAAAATGCATGGGCCGTTGTGACTGCTGATCAGGTTTTGGACGCCAATGCAAATTGGACTGTCTTTCTTGTCAACGGGGAAGATGAATAATGTAGTTGTGTTGTATATCCAGCGACACACCATTGGCAGTCAATTAACAAGTTTGATTGGTGTGTGAACTCATTCTTTTGAACTGCTAATTTTATGTAAATAGTATTCCTGCTTGTTCCCTTGCTCTTTCTCACTCGCAGGTTTGCTCTGAAAATTCGTGCCCCTCCCGCTCAGCCCGTAGTAACCTGAGCTAGGCCCTTAATAATTGATCATTACACACCTGCCTGCAAACCTATGGGAGGGTTTTTGTTTTTCGAACAGTCAAGAAGTCTTGCTCTAACCGCCTTTTGATATTCAAATCAACAAATAACAGCCATTTTTTAATGTAATCCTATGAATTCTTTTGAGCTCCGGTTCTACTGAGAGCTCCTCACCGCATGTCCAAACTGATCCAGCACTCTGTGCCATGTGATTCCACTTGATGGCTCATAAATGGAATGCCAATGACAATTTGTTCTTGATGTCTCTGTGACGTGCTTCTAGGTTACGCCGGTGTAGATCTATTGCTCTCGCGGTTTTGCCAAATAATGCTCGCAGGTAAATGATCCGATGATTGATCCTGCCGCTCGTAAGCAGTGCTGCACCCTCTCCACCACCACGAAAACCATCCTCCCCACCCCAACCCCGTCTCCAGCACTGCCTCGGTAATTTGGAGCAGCAGAGGCAGATGCTGAAGATTCATCAAAGCTGACAGGTGAACCCAGGAGCTAGGAATCTTGGGAAACCCATTTCACTCTATGGAAATTGATGTGACTATTTCCCCCCTCTGGCACAGCACTTTTTTTGTTGATCTGTTGTTTTCAAATTAGATTTCCACCTTTGATTTTATTACATGCACCCACTTGTTAACAGTAGCATTTGCAACAGACAGCTGAAAGGTTAAGTTACATATGACGTTATGTCTGACTTTATATTAAGATTTAGTGTTTCTTAGACTTTTCAGTAGCTAAGGAATATTTACTTTATTATTTAACATGTCGTATCTTGACCCAAACAAATGGGGTGTCTAAGTCTTTACTAATACAGGATCCCTAGACTTAGGCTAGTAATCTGTTTGGGAAATGCGATGCCCATGCGCCTATGCTAAACGGCTAAAGACCTTGTTTCATGAGATGCATCAATTGATTTGGTCTTCTATGATCCCTACAGAGGTCACCATTCTCTTTGCCCACATGCTGATACATACTTACCCCAAGCTCCAATTAACACCATGTCACCTACAGCTATTTACCCTGACCATTATGCTCAGGCCTGAGTTTCATTTGTTCATCCCATATGTCTCTCAGGGCCTGACCTCCCTTCTGCGCTTGCATACCTTATAGCATTGATCACATGGATTTTTACAGCCAGGATTACTGATCCAAGGAACTTCCTTTGTCAAAGTTTCTCGACTAATTATCATAGTCCTAATTGCGTTTATCAAGTGTACACACAGATAGACAGATGTTTTGCTGGTGTGAAATTGCTGTTAATGTAGTATTCTGGGTGTGACCTGGTAATTGATGTTGTGCTATTCTAACACACCCTCTTTACCAGTGTGTGTGTGTTTTTTTTTTTTATTCCTTTTTTAGCACCCATGTTTAATATGAAACACTTCAGCTCTAAAAGGTTCAAATGGTTTAATAAGACGGCATACACCAATCAACCATAACATTAAAAACACTGAATAATATCAACTAGCTTGTTATCCTGGCACCTGTCAAGTGATGTAATATTCAGCAAGTGAGCATTTCTCAAAGTTGATGTGTTGAAAGAATGAAAAATGAACAAGTGTAAGCATCTGAGGGACTTTAACAAGGGTGAGCTAAACGACTGAGTCAGAGCATCTCCAAAACATCCAGTCTTGTGATATGTTCCCAGTATGCTGAGTTTAGTACCTACCAGAAGTGGTAGAAGGGTGACAAGACAACTGGTGAAACAGCAACATGGTCATAGACACCCAAGGCTCACTGATGTATGTGGGAAGAGAACTGTTAACGTTGGCTATAATAGAAAGGTGTCAGAACAGCACAGATGTTAGTCACAGAGTGTTCAGCGTGCCCATGTTGACCCCTGACTACAATTGATAGCACCTACAATGGGCATGTGAGGATCAGAACTGGACCATATAGCAATGGAAGAAAGTGACCTTGTCTGATGAATCACATTTTCTTTTAAATCATGTGGATGGCCAGATGTAAACGTACACCAGGATGCACAATGGGGAAAAAGGCAAGTTTGCAGAGCAATGTGATGCTCTGGGCAGTTGGGGTTCTTTACCTCTGATGGTTTTAAAACACTGACATTGGAGACTCCTTTAAAAAATACTTGACAAATGTCTCTTTACAGAAAATGTATCAATAACAACAATTAGGTGTTTTTAATTCTGTTTATGTGGTCGAGCTCCCAGACAGGGACTGCCATAAAAATCCATGTGCAAGTCACTATAGAAAAAATGTCATCAATTATAGATTGATGACATTAATATAAACCTTGCAGTTAATTATAGAATATGAATTGATGCCTTCTGACCAATCAGAGCTGAGAATTCAGCTGCATTGTGGTATAACTGTGAATATTTCAGAAAAAAGAAAGATTATAAAAGTGGAAAAGCTTATCATTATTTAACACAAGAATACACAATAACTGCACTTGTGAAGTTAAAGAAAACTGTGCACTCTCACAGACTTTTTCATGAAACTATTAGATAATTCTAAGCCTCAGACAGGTCTCCCTTGGGTTGCTTGAACAAATGACTACTTGTATGCTGTTTAGATGTTTTTGTCATCGAATAAACATTTCATCCGTCTACATATCATCCAAGTGATTTTGCTAATGATGTGTGTTGTAGGTGGATGAGGCCGTGTTCTGCGCAGGTCAGATCGCTCTGGTCCCCTGCACCATGCAGCTGCTGAGGGCGGGTCCAGGCTGTCAGGCCCAGCTGTGTTACAGCCACATGGAGAAAGTGCTGCGTGCCATGAGTTTTAGTCTCACGTTGGGACACACACTGCAGGCACACTGCTATGTCACAGACCTTACACACATACCAGCTGTCAGAAAGTTGTGGCAAGATAAGATGCAGGACCCCCAAGACCAGGTGAGCATCATCAGCCCTGCCCTGTGGGGTATGTTAACTCAACATGACATTTCTCCCCTCATTTCTTATTCTTATTCTCATTCTTCTTGTCCATTCATTCTTAGTGCACTTCCTCCGATGAGTCATGTAAACATCTTTCAAAACAATGGCTATCATCTGAACTGTTCAGTAATATTTATTTAAAACTGAAATCCTTCATGGATGTGATTTTGGCTTAATAACACAATTAGCTATAGTCATGGAATGGTGTGCACAATGACAGTGACCAATGTGAACCACCACCTTCATTAATACGTTTGTGGGTGTTTGCAAAACTTGGGAAATGAGGCTGAAAAACAAGCTCCAGTGTTTACAATTGAGGGTGGTATAATGGGTGGTATAATGTTTTGCTCATTTATCTGGACCTATTTTTAGTCATAGGTTAAAGATTAATTCATGTATTTTACGTGTTAAATTACTATAGTAACATATGTAGTGGTGTACAGTATTAATCAATCCTGGATCTCACGATTTTACAGTTGCAGCAATTTATGCAAAATCAAGCAAACGCCACAATATTCAGAGGAGCTTGCAATTTTTCAAATTTAACGCAGATTTTTTGCAGATTTGGGCCAAAAGGCATCAGTCAAAGTCCTCTAATATTTGTGTGCATCAAACATGGGTACAGCTGTCATAGAAAGTAATTACATCTGTCTTTACTGGTAGGAGATTAAAAGAAGAATTGTGTGCTTTGCCAGTTTAAGTATTTTCATTAACTAATAGAGTAAATAATATTAAGGGAATCATAACTGTACATATTACTAAGTGTATGTATAGTGGGAATATACATAGTGGTACACTGAAATTATATTTGATTGCAATGTTAGCGTGCTTAGGAAACAAATATGGGACAATGATTAGCTTTCTTTCTGATTGGTCAGAATATGAACATTGTTATTTAATCAACAAGAATCAATGCAAGCTATCTAACATTAACCAATTGGCTACTTTTAGTTAAGTTTTTTTGGTTATTTACCAGAAAAGGGTAAAAAAAAAAAAAAAATTGGATCATGCTTAAAGTGTAATTGATAGTGCAGGCTTCTACACTCACTTACCAGTTCATAAGGTACACTTTGTATTGACTGTAGCCCATCATTTGCTACTCAGTTGACTTCTGTTATATAAGAGATCACTACAGCCCAGATGTTATTTGGTAGGTGGATCATTTTCAGCTTTAGTGTGTTGAGTGCACATCAGCATTTTCTGTGATATTCAAACAGAATCATAGGTATACCTAATAAAGTGGCAACCACAGATGATATTTTAAATCAGGAATATTTACGCCTTTATTGTGGAGAAAATAAAAGGTTGAGTATATCTATCTGATGGAATTTACCATCCCTCTGTGCCAGCCCACTGAAAAAGAAGGTAGAAGTTGCTCATATTTACCAGAATGAACGCTCATGAAAAGTTGATGCTGTGGGAAACGCTGACGTCTTTGATAATACAGAATCTGGCTCCAAGACAGATGTCTTCCTTAGAGCCTGCTTAATCCCCAGTCCCTTTTTTGGAGCGTCGCTGAAACCTCAGAGCAGCTTATCTCCCCCCCCGCCTGCTCCCTCTGCGATCTCCACCTCCACATGGCTAATAAAGGCTGCAGGCTTGCGCTCTCGGCTGCTCCTCCTCTGGTAATCAGTGGAGCTGAGGGAGCAGGAAGGAGAGCTTTAAATAAAGGATGCACTGTCACCACGTTTAGCCCTCTCCTGGCCTCCGTGCTGACCTCAACACACAAGTTTGAAATGATGACAGACCTGAGTGCTGAGGGGAAAGAGGCACGTCCCATCAGGTAGCTCAGTGGAACGGAGGATTGACAGGAAGAGAGTTTGAGTTAGTGGGACATCAAGTGAGCCGTCTAAGGTGTTCAATCAGCCACCTGTCTACTGTTTAGCCATTCTTTAGTTAATTCTCTTGGGATGAAAAATTATCATTAATGCAAAAATGGCAGGACAGTTTGCAGAGTTTTTCTCTTGAGACTCAGTGTTTGTTCCAGTGCCAGAAGTGAAGGTTATCTTAGATGTGTGAAAGGTTAGTGTGAACTTGGCAAGTGTTAAGCTACAAAGTATGGTGGCTTGGGAAAGCGCATCAGTGTAGCTAAATTCTAGAAAACATTTGGAAGTGTTTAAAATTAGACCATAATGGAGTTTTTTTTTTTTTTGCCAAACATGCTTTATGAAATCGTCATATATTCTACCAAAAGGGCATGAAAATGTATTATTTAGGCTACTGTCTAACCTTCCCTTGCTTATCTCTGCAACGATCACACTGGGTAAGAAGCCAGTTTAACAACAACAGCAGAGAATACTGTACACTCAGTCTGTCTAAAGACGTCTGAAGCTTTGTTAGATAAGTCTGATTTTTTTCATACAGTAGACCAGGGAAGAGAAAAGCACTTACAAGGTTTTAACATGTTTAAATTCCCTAATAAACTGTCAACAGAACAGGACTGAATGAATCAGCGATTATTTCCCTACCGTTGTCAGTCGTGTTCAGCGAATAGCAATCGATTGAGTGAACAGTCGACGAAGCGGCTTGTTGAGTGCTGTGATGAGATGGTGTTGAGACAGAAGCTCATGTGGATGTCAGAATTGTTGGAAAAATTTTTCAAATTTGTCAGTTTTTTTTTTTTTCCATAAGTAGATTAGGCTGTAAACGTAGAGCTTTACAATTTAATCTAGCTGTCTTTCAGAGAGTTTTACTTTTGATGTAAGCAGATTTGAAACTGCTATAGCTTTACTAGTGAGTGAGAGACAAGCAAATAAAATACCAAATTCAATTCTGAAATCCTCCAGTTTTCACAATCTAGTAGAGAATGTCAACATTGAAGTAACTTATACTTGCACTCATTAAGCAAGGTGAATTCTGACAATAAATTAATTCTGCATGTTTATTTATCAGCCAGTGTTATGAGAGCTGTGCAACTTTTTTTTTTAAGACATGCTTTAGTAATGATACCGTTAGACACTGAAATCACACCTTTTTTAATGCTCTGTGTTTGTTTGTTTTTTCTTTTCAATACCATCGTTCAGGCACAACCGATCATTACTGCGCTGTGACTGGTTTGGATTGATCACTAACAGTTGTTTACATAGCCGATGTTCTGTCTTGTTTGTTTGGATGGCTAAGCACAAAGGAGATGCTTTACTTCTGTTAGAAAATGCAGTGCACTCATGTGACACTATCGAATCTGTTGTTTGTTTTTTTTCGTGAGGAATCGGCGCAAAACACTTATCGCATTCACCTCCAGCACGGTTCTGAGTGATCCAAGTGGAAGAGTCTTTAATAGAAACATGACAACATGCGCTTCTAGTCACTGCAGACAGCCATGTAGTTGCGGTGCGTTCATAATTTCTCTAATCAGGTGGATGAGAAAGCTCACAGGGTTAATTGGGAGCACGGTGAAGTTGATCTGTGTGTGTGTTGCAATAGTGAAGTGTGTGTGTGTGTGTGTGTAGAGATATAACTCTACAGTTGAATTGTTTTCACGTGATATGAACTGAACTTGTAGATACTGCAATACTTGAAATGTTTGAAAATGTAACTTCTTCTACTTGGAATTGCTTTATCTGTCTATTCCAAGGCATATTCACTACTCAGACAGAAGCTCAGTTTAAAGCAAGTGACCAGCTCTGAGTGAGCGGGAGGGAATATTATACAAACTGCAGCTACTGAGTCCACTTGACGAAGGCCTCCCGCTGGGCAGGAAATGTAGGGGAACTGCCTAAGCATCCAGCCCCCATCAGCTCCCCGCTGTTCAACGGCTTTACACCAATTCCTTATGATGGTGTTTATTGTTCCACTCGCACGCCTCTCCCTCCTCCACTCGGTCTCAAACACACTTCACGCTCTAGGAGCAAAGAGAGCGAGAGCGAACGCATACGAGAAGAAGCAATGGGGAAAAACAAACACAAAAGCAAGAAGGGACACTCTGATCACAGAGTCCTGAAAGCGATCGTGCACGCTATGTAAAGAAATCCGAAGAGAGTAAACAAGCGGGGAAAGGAAAGCTGTAATGAACTAATAGACAGAGTGCATTAAAAGGGGCCCTTGCGTTCATGCTGTCCCTGAGCTCTCAGACATGCCATATATCAAATTTGGTCACCTTTTTTATTTTATTGGATTAATCTAATAAATGTTTTGTCATCAAGCACAAGTGTTAGGTGGCCAAGCGCTTTCACATGCGGTCTAAAAAAAGCCGTGCTCCCGTCTTACAGAGAGGTGGAGAGGAAAAATAATAAAATAAAGAGGAGGCGAGGGAACGGGGAGCAATGATTTAACAGCCTGAGACAAGTCAGAGTCTGAAAGTTTAGAGTGTTTGAAGGTAGTGACCTGTGAGGGCGTAGCTGGTGGAGGATGCATAGCGAGAGCCTGAGGGCTGGCCTTTAAGCCTGGGTGAACAAGGCCTCACTCCAACATCTAACGCCTCCATCCACCCTCAGCCCTCCCTCTCCACTCAATGACTATTGACAAGTGCCGAGCTCGACCCCTCCAGCCAGTCACATAAACAACACTCTCACCCAACATTTATCAACACACAAACAGAACATATACATCATCACAGCGCCAGGAGCCGACGCTCATCCAAGTTAACCAAAGCACCTCAACCAGCCACTTGGACACACACACAACACACTCGTACACACACACACAACACACTCGCACATGCTCACACACTTCTAGAATTTATTTGTTGTCATGCACTCAGAGCGATTTGTTGTTGATTTCTGCCGATACACAATTAGGCCTTTGCTAAAGTTTAATCTCGGGATAAGTGCTGCATTCATGTAGGCAGAGGATTGGATCATATTGGGGGCATCTGAAATGGTTTCAAAATGCCGCTCTTGCTCCTGTCAAAGACATTTCTCTTAGGTTTTTGAGTGAATTTCAAAATAAAGTGTATGTAACCCGTCATTATTCTGCACTCACAGAGTGGGGTGTAAGTGGATGAAAATTGATCCGGCAAATTGAAAAGGGGGTTAAGTGTTTTTGCCCTATCGACTCCAGAAGAAATGACTGTTTTATAAAACGCTCATTTCTCCCCCATTAGCAGATGAGGCAGCCACAGTGTTATTTGAGAGGTACATTGTAGCCAGTGCAAGCAGAAGACGTTTCGGAGGCGATAATGGCCCACACCCAGACGAAAGAAAGGAGATTTTACCTCTACAGATTACAACATTTAAAGCCATCACGGCAGATTTCTGATAGAGGTGTATGGCGAGGTGGAGAACAAGGGCCCTTGCATGTCTAATATGTTTTGTTAAATATCCCTTGGGAGAAGATTTTCGATGTGAATGCTTAATGTTAAGAAAACCGGCGAGCTTATTTGACCATCACCCTGGAATGATTGACATACTGATTTTATCATGGTCTTTACGCCAACCTTTTATTGAGTTTACACACACACACACACACACACACACACACACACACATTTCACTTACTCTGTGTACGTTGTGTTGCAGGAGGTATGCTATAAAGTAGAAGAGATTCAATGCCCTCCTCTGGTTGTTTCTGTGATGCCCACTTTGCCCAGAGGAGCAGCAGTGGAGCTTCATGTCATTGCTGTGCAGGACGAGCCTGCAGAAAGAACTTCCTGTCAGATGACCTCTGAGATCTCAGGAGCTTCTATCCACTGGCAGGTGCTGCAGTCCAGTACCCGCCTTTATGCCACTCTGTCCCTGAATGTGTCCCTGCATGAGTCATGCACAACACCAGAGTGCATGGACACAGAGGGCATTCTGGGGGCTGTGAGCACCTCCTTCCAACAAGCTCTAGAGCAGATGGAGGAGACTCTGTCTCCTTTATGCACCAGAATCTTCTACAAGGACAGCAATAAGTTAGCCACTGAGCTCTCTGCAGGTAAGCATGCTTGCGTATATTTAAATCAGCATTTTGAATGCTAAATATTCAGCTGAATGCTAAATATTCAGGATAGCACATACCTTTCAAGCAATTACACTTTTCCTTCACACTGTGCACACTGTGCTACGCAGAAATGATTCAATATATGGCAGCGCTATGAGGCATTTTCATGGGGTAGCATTTGGGTATTCAGATCATAGGCTTAACAGTGGAGAAATTAACGGACAGTTTCATCACCTCAGTTTAGTGTTGTGGTTGATTAATGAAGGAATTGGGGCACAGAAGCCTTTATTTTGTCACATATACTTAACAGCACAGGGGAATACTTTTCTTCACATATCCCAACTGAGGAGATTGGGGTTGGAGCCCAGGGGCTATGATACAGTGCCCCCGGTGCAGTGAGGGTTAAGGGCCTTGCTCAAGGGCCCACCAGTGGCAGCTTAGATAGATAGATAGATAGATAGATAGATAGATAGATAGATAGATAGATAGATAGAGTTGACATGCTGGATCAAGTGCTATTTGAACAACAGGGGACATATTGTTTAAAAAAAAAAAGCATGCAGTAAGGACATCTAAAATACATTTCACTGTGCATGGTACAATGTTATGTTTAAGGTCTAATGTCAAAACAACACCACATTTATTTTGTGCCTATCATCCTCTTCCAGGATGTTTCTTTAGAATAAATGTTTTCTCACCTTCCAAAAGTGCTCTTGTGTTCCATAGAAAAGAACAACAACCACATTCATCAATTTGGCACAGTTGTTTGATTCTCTTTGAGTTTTGAAAGTACAGTAAGCCAAAGCTGAGATTTTACTGACACTTTTATATCTAACTGTAACTTATTATTGTGGGAAAGAAAATTATGGCCACAGATGATGAATAGAAATAAGAACACGCTGAGTTTTCTGAGTGTGTAAAACCCACTCAAACACACACATTTCTATTTTAAAAGAAATACATGTATAAATGCTTGTTCATACAAATAATCAATCAAATATGAGGAAATTGTGCAAATACAAGTCAAGAGCTTTAGATTGTTTGTTATGAACATTAATGGAATCTCTTTACTCCTATCTGCATGCTTTTATGCATTGCTTTGATTGGAGATCTGATGGAATAATTTAATTAATGTCAAATGTGCAGTTGTTTCTATTAAAGTGGTCGGTGACAGATTTTCCTGAACACGATCAGTTTCCCATTCAGAAGTGGCTTGTAAACAGTCTTCACTGGTATCACATCAGGTGAATAGTGGTGCTGTGATAGTAGCCACACTACTGACACTGCATTGCACTGGGTTTAGGTTTAAGCAAGTAAGTCAAGATGATCTTCCACTCATTCCATAAGAACAGCAAGTTATTTTCAAGATTATACACGTGGAGTCACCTTGTATTAGCACTATTGGAGAATTAAATGACCTGAATGACTGAAAGGCTTAATAGGCATTTTCATTGGCAGTGACCTTCATGATCATGTTTATACAGGATATTGCTCTCTAGCGTATGTTTGAATGCTTCTATTAACCTGTCATTGAAGTGGAATCAGTTCTCTTTTCATTGTAGACACTCGTGTCCTAGAACAGAGCCACAGGCTTGCTTCACAGGTCAGAGCCCCCGCTTAAGAAATCCTGAGCGGTTAAATATACGTGTATTTTAACCACTGATGCAGGGTGTAAGGCTTTGTGTGATACATCAGAACTATACCAGTGGCCATAGTTTGAACATTGATATGAGGATTCAGGATACTAATTTCATGAATACAGATCATAAAACATGTTGTCATTATGCCTGTAATGCTTTTCATAACTTCTGTAATGGCTTACAGTCCAGATGCAGACCCAGCTAAGTATTTTAGCAGACTAGCAGAGTACTGAGTAGAGCAAATAAACATATGAGGAAAAAACTGGCTGAGAACCAGCTTGGCATCTGCTTATCCAATTGCGTGCATTTATTATTCTACATTATTTAGGTGAATATAACTACTCAGAATAAAGACTAGCTACAGGGCAAGAGACATTAAGTCAGGGGAGATTTTCCACAGATTCTTTCATTTTATTTTCCCTCTTTGGTCTGATTGGTAGAGAAAAAAGTAACATGACTTGTTAAAAAAAAAAGTTGACCATGAGAACCTAATGGACAAAGAAGCATGTGTTTAATTCTCCCCATGTCCAACTTAAACCAGATGTGTCTCATCTGTTCAGAGTCCAGTGTGCTAGTGGTGACAGGAAACACTAGTATGAAACAAACCCTCAACAATCCACCACTTACAATTTTACTTATTCATAGCCTTTAACATTTCATTAATGGTTAAGTATTAAAAGGGAACTGTCTTCATCGTTTATTTATGTTGCTTGTGATGTAATTGAAATGTGATGTAACTGCACTTATAAAGATTTTATTTGTTGTAGAGCGATGGCTCTGGCACATGTGCGAGCATCCAAATCAGAGCAGTAGCAGCATTGACCCACATGCAGCACGTCATATTCGCATTATATTTTAAGTTATATATTTATATATTATATTATTTATATATTATATTCTAAGTTTACAACTGAGATCTATGCATGTTAATTTCGTACATTAATACTTTTTAAACTGAGGTTTTAATTTAAATTTAATTACCATGAATGGCAACACAATGTGCACTTACACATATCACGTCTTGCTCTCGATTACCTGCCCCCTTTGTTCTTGTCGCTGAAGTTGAACAAGTAACAATCAAAATCTTCTATTCTGTTAAGAATAAGCTTTAACTTTGCTCCAGCTCTCAGTCCGTAAATACAGCTTAGATCCTGATTGCTCGTCCTTCCAGCAACAATAATCACTCACCTCAGCCTAAACTATTTTCATGAGCCAATGCTTGCTAATTGCACGGCTGTTTACCACTTCATTTGAAATAGTTTGAAGTGCACTGTAGCACAGCTAAACCCCACTAGAAGCCCTTTAGTCCCACCAGAGCTGGCATTTTCACACAAAAAGAGTCTCAATGCCTTTCAGTGTTGCATTTTAAAAATAAAATATTCAGATTCACTGCTGTTATTCAGGTTGCGCTCATTGGTGAAAAAAAAACATGCAGTGATTTAAAAGAATTCTTATAGTTTTTTTTTCGTCCCATGCTAGGAGCCTTAGGCTCCAATTCCTCTGCTAATGTGGTGGCTGTGCTGATGCGTGTAATGGCTCTAGAGAGGGTAATTAAAGGCTAAAGGAGACGACTGGGATCCCAGTGCATTGAACAGACAACTGATACAAGTAAAAGTGTAGTGTTTTTTGTTTTTGTTTTTTTTAACATCACATTGTCTGTTCCTCTAAATGGCTAATTTTAGTTGGAATAAAAGGGGCACAAACAACTCTTTTGTGGACATTAGTGCTTGTGTGATGTCCCTGGTTCATGGTGCAATCCACTGTTGATCTCACAAGGAATCAAATTCCCAGGGTGTACCACATGCTTAGATAAGAAACTACTTTTTTCACTCGAACGAGGAAAAAAGAATTCCCCTGGTCACCTGTATTGTTTTTAATCACAGCACATATGAGTTAATTACCCAGTGTGGGCTCTTTGAGTCTTTGCTTGACACACTGCTTTTGTTCTTAATGAAAGAGCAGAATGCTTATCAAGTGGTGTTGAAAAGAGCTTTCACCTTTCTGTTTCAATTTCCCTTTCAATGTCCCCCATTTGTCACAGGACCTCTGAATGTCTAGGTCATTATTCACATTATGGTGTCATTCAGCTATTTAACTTAAGTATACTTCATAAATATGCATTGCCATCCTGTCACCTCATGGTACGAGGTCAGTCAGAACTCCAGTTTGTAATCAGACTGAAGTTGTAAATACCCAGCAGATGAGGGTGAGGTGGGAGACAAATGCAGACATTCAGTCATTCAGGTCATAGATTTTGATGGGACATTAATTAATAACAACCTAGCCACAAACGAAGATAAGTCAAGATGCTATTGCATTTGACAAGCTATAAGCTCCTATATAATGAATTTTTAGAGTAACCCTGTAATAAGCAGTTTAAAGCTGACAGCCCTCCAGTGTACAGTCCACCAGCTCATTTTGAACAACTTTATATATATATATATATATATATATATATATATATATATATATATATATATATGTTTATTCAACAGCACAGCAGATGTATTCCCATCTCTGTCGTCACAACCAAAGGTGCCAGGTTTCAGCAAAATTTCCAGCCCAATTACATCTCAAAAACCACATTAAAATGGCTGAGACTAATCCAAAAGAAACCAGGAACTGGAAAAGAGAGACATTTGTAT
Organism: Tachysurus vachellii; assembly: GCF_030014155.1. Taxonomy (NCBI): domain Eukaryota; kingdom Metazoa; phylum Chordata; class Actinopteri; order Siluriformes; family Bagridae; genus Tachysurus; species Tachysurus vachellii. Next base: position 11,541,417 of record NC_083469.1, read on the forward strand.
TCTTCCTAAAGAATTGGTTTGGGAAACAGGATCATTGTGGTGCAAATGCATTTCTGATGTACAGTACAGACATTAATCACCTCATAATCCCTCTTTCCATCTTCCAATCTTTGCAGCATATCTTACAATAGAAATGATTCTGTACATCGTAGATACACCGGCTGCCTTTGTTTGAAGAAATGCAGCAGATTTGAATTTCTTTTTTTAAGCTAGTCCAATTTGGTGTCTTAGCTGTCCAGGTCCGTCCTGTCCTGACGGCCACAATGTTTCACAATTATTTCTGCCACAATGAGCCTCTATTAGCACGTTTAGCAGTTCTAGCTATAAGGTACAGTAATAACTCTGTGGAGCTTAATGTGCAGATTGCACTCTTTCCCACTAACGCAAAGAAATGGGAGAAAATTAGTAGAATATTAGCTTATATCTTTCCAATAGTAACATTTTTTTTAATCAGCCAAAGGAACTATTTCAAATGAATTTATTTATTATGTATAGAGTTTAATGAAGGAGATTAATGAAGATTAATATTATATATATTTTACACAGCCATGTAGTAATCTTAAAGAAGTTCCACCACATATCAGAGGAAATACATTAATTAGATGGAAGACATTGTCTGTGGTCTGTGTGGAGTTTAGTTACAGTCTGTAAGAATCTCAGGATGATTCCCGGTCGAAGGGTTAAATGCAGCCTGCCTCTCGAGGGCAGCCCCAATGGGACAGCTATTGTTTGACCATGCCTGTCCCTGAGGTGAGTGGAATTTGAATTGGAGCATTTTAGGTTGACATGTTAAATCTTTGTTGTGTGTGTGTGTTTGTGTGTGTGTGTGTGTGTGTGTGTGTGTGTGTGTGTCTCTTACAGGACTGCAGGGTTGCTTAGAAAGCAGACTGGGTGCGAAAAGGCCAGCTCTGGTGCTGGTTCCTGTGCTGGAGCTACCGGACCACACTCTCCTTCACATCTCCTGCTGGCTCAGCACATAGTGGAGAACAAGAACCATATAGTAACTTCAGGCTGGACTGGTAGTAGTAATAGTAGCTTATCAATGTCCGGTGGTAAATGACTGGTTTATGGACATCAAGACATTTTATAATTCATCTACTGAGTCCTGTTGAACAGCTTCTACATGTGACTTACTACTCATAAGCCATTTAATATTGTATACTCTGAATAAACACCTTAAAATACATACACATCCACTAATACAAACATCACAAGAGGACTGTGTAAAATAACTATGCAGAGTGCTTAGAATCAAGAAATCCGAGATCGGACAGTAGCCTCGTGTATCGTCATCTATCCTAGAATTCACACTGAAATTAGTAAGATGATATTTTTTCACAGCACAAGGGACCTTTTGCTTTATCCACATCTCTCCAACTGAAGTATCTTCTACACTCCAGCGCTGCTCTGTTGGTTTTTCTTCATGCACTTCGCTCTACAGCTACATGTCAGACAATCATAAAACTGTGGTAGGTTATATTTTTAATGAAGCTTACAAGATCTACGGAGATTACAAATCTTTCATACACATCACAAACAAAAAGAAAAACCCTAGAGGAGGAAAAAAAACAGAAGAGTTGGTGTTTGGATATAGTCCCTGTAAGTGTAAGTGATAAACTGAATAACAATACATGTCTGTGTGGTGGCCTGGGAAAACACTTCACATTTCATACTATAAATGGTCTAAACACAGAGTTTTCCTGAACTGAACTTCACATCTCTTTTGCAGGTATCTCAACCTCAAAAAAGTCCATTTTTTTAAAACCATTTTAAAGTCTGATTTGTGGCAAAAGTGAAAAGAGAGAAAATCAAATGGAAATATTTCATTCATACTGTGGTGCAGGAACCTGGCAGACATTTTGACAGATGGTATATGATTACTGAGTTGATTAGGCTTATCCTATAGCAAGCAGATATCCAACAACTTGATCAAAGTGTGACACTCTAAGTGTGATGAAATCGTACTTAGCTAGCAAGGATTTAAGCATCTTAAGGCAGATTGACTGTTCATCATACCACAGTTACAACGTGATATTTACAGGAAAATCGAGTAGGCAAGATAAATACATTAAATTGAAGTAAAAACAAACTTTTCCATGCTGTTTTCTATATGCTTCTTATTTTAAAGTGTCAAAGTATGTTAAAGGAATTTTTTTGGCAAAGTTTTGTTTCTGGACTGTTGGTGGTCTGTTTCCCAGACCACCAAACATTTAAACTAATCGCAATAAATGTACATGGAAGTTGAACATGCTCAGTGAGTGTGTGTCTGTGTGTTTTGTGTTGGTTGTAATGGGTTGTACCAGTAATCTAGTGTGTCCTGTACTGGGGCCCAACAGCAGCTGTCACTGCCATGAGGGGGGTCATTATGAGGACTTTACAGGCCAACTGTATCTCTCTCTCTCTGTCTCTCTCTCTGTCTCTCTCTCTCTGTCTCTCTCTCTCTCTCTCTCTCTCTCTCTCTCTCTCGCTCTCTCTCTCTCTCTCTCTCTCTCTCTCTCTCTCTCCCCTTCTCCCCCTCTCTTGCTCTCAGATTTCTAGCCTGGTGTTGTTTGTGAATGAGGGAATTGTTTGTTTTATATACCGCATGTTAGAAAGGTGTTATTATTGTGTAATGGGCAATCAGAGGCAAGCAACCAAAGACATTAAATCTCTTTATGCCCCTATTGATTCTTAAGTTGCGATTAATAGAAGAGGATTGCAGGGTTAGCTCTTCTATACTCACTTCTGTTTAGTGTGTTGAAACAGAGCTATTATCAATTTCACCTGCATTCAATTGCTTTTCTCTCTCACACACAAATATCAAAAAATATATTGATGTGCTCAATTGGTCATCTATTCATCTTGCCTGAGAGGGCCACACGTTAGCACTTATTGATCTTTTCTATACGTTTTTATTTAAGTTAGCAATAAAGTTGTTATCAACAACTGGGCAGGTGAATTAATGGGGCAAGAAAACAAACTATTGTCCGTTATACTACAAAATCACACACTAGTAGTTAGTGTTGTTGTGTTGTTATTTATAGCCAGGCGGGGTTGGGATGTACAATAAGTGCATGTACACACAGGTTGTATGCACCCATAAAACTTGCTTGCTTTTATTCACTTCTTCAGTTTTCTTTACTTAATTCATAAAATGGTATAAATAGTAAGTTATAAGACATGTACCATCAAGACGCTTACCTATGACTGTATTGTTGTACCGTAAAGCTCTAACAGTGTTTCTCCTGCAGCACATTCAGTGTCAGTGACATCTACAACAATTTGAATAGTCCAGTGCCACCCAGAGCTACAATAACCGGCTGTCAGTCAATGAGACACGAGCAGACATGGCACGTCTGCTGTCTCATCCCTATTATTCTGTCAGCACATCATCTGCCTACACATGAGATTATTGCCTTTCTTTGCAAATGATTCATTTTTTTTTATTTTTTTATTTTTTCACAAATGTAAATGCATGCAAATATTTGTTTTGTCGATAAATATTATTTTGCCCAGCATAAGTAATGATCCACAATTACTACACAATACGCTATAATGGTGGTGGAAAATCACACAGATGTAGTAAATTTAGTAGTTTTTTTTTTTAGGAATATAGGAACAAACAAGTGCCTTGAATTTTTTAAATCCCTTTTCTGATAGATAATGGTTATAATAAATGGTGATGGTGTGAGCAGACTGGTGTATTAAGTGGAGTATGGTGCCCTCTTGTGGCTATAAATGAAACTAATACCGAGCGAATAGAAATCATGTGTTACAGATAATAATTGCTCCTCAATGGTGTTGAGACTAGCACATTTACTGTCAGTGTTTGTTCTGAATTATTCAAGTGATCAGTCCAGTACCAAAAGTACAATATATTTTTTTATCTTTTGTCATGAAGAAGATTTTATTTGAAATGACTGCTGTTCCAGGCATTCAGCGTAAGAGATGATATGCACTAGAGTTCAGATATAAAGCTGTTACTTTAAAACTTTAGCTATCTTCATGGAGGAAAAAAAAAGTTATGTGGCCAAGTTAACACACTGCTGATTGTGGTTCTCTCTGTCGTATCTGAACAGATTTCTGGGTACAGGTTCCCTGATCCATGTCCGGCCTCACCACCTGTTTATATCTTCTGCTTATCATTTGCACTTTGTGTAGGATTCACAACTAGGCCAAAAAGCTGTATGTGTGACCTGGAGATGGTTTCCTTTCTTTCCACTGCTGCTTTCTCTGCTTGTCTGAGCACCCTGGCAGCTTCCTCCCCTAGCAGATCTGCTGTCCCAGATGGACACAGAGATTTGGCATCTCCAAATAGGCCACCTGTGTCTGCGGGTGTTGTGCATCAGACCAAATCCCCAACCAATCCCCAACCAAATATTTTGTAATATGTATATTTTATTTTCACACACCAAGCAAGCACGTTATTAGGAACACTAAACTAATACTGGGTCGAGCCTCCTGTTGCGTTCATGTCATGAATCCTTTTCCCATTCTGGTCCATGTTGATATGATTGCATCAAGCAATTTCTGTAGATTTTTCAGGTGTAATTTCATGCTGTGAATCTCATGTTCCAGCACATCACAACAGTGTTCTACTGGATTCATATCTGGGGACTGGAAAGACCACTGAAGAACACTGAATTCATCATCATGTTCATGAAACCAGTTAGAGATGACTTGTGTTTTGTGACATGGTGCGTTATCGTGCTGGAAGAAGCTATTTGAAGAAGGGGGAAATTGTGGGTGCACATGGTCAGCAACAATGCTCAAATAGCCTGTGGCATTCAAGCGATGATTGATTGGTATTAACAGGCCCAAAGTGTGCCAAGAAAACCTTCTCCACATGATCACAATGCATGTTGGGTCCATGGATTCATGCTGATTCATTCTGACCCTTCCATCTGTGTGCCTCAGCAGACATCGAGCCTCATCAGACCCGGCTGCATTTTTCCATTGTTCAACTGTCCAGTTTTGGTAAATCTGTTCCCACTATAGCTCCAGCTTACCCATCTTGGCTGTCAGACTGATTGCTACTGTTGTAGTTCACCAACCTCAACGATCAGTGTGTTTTGCTTTCTGAATGCTTTTCTGCTCACCACAATAGTACAGAGTGCTTATCTGAGTTACTGTAGCCTTTCTGTCAGCTCCAGCCAGTCTGTTTATTTTCCCCTGACCTCTCTCATCAACAAGGTGCTTCCGACCACAGAACTGATGCTCACTGGATGTTTTTTCTTTATTGCATAATTCTGAGAAACTGTAGACTGTAGTGTTGCGTGTGAAAATCCCAGCAGATATAGAAATACTCAAACCAACCATATGGAACCGACAATCATGCCACAGTAAAAGTCACAGAGATCATATTTTTCCACAATCTAATGATTGATGTGAATGTTACCTAAAGATGCTGCTTTGTATCTGAAAGATTTTCTGCAGTGCATGCCATACGTTTGGATATTCATTAGATAATTGAATGAATTCTGAGTGGTTGTACTATGATGGGTGTTCTGTGAATGATGTTTGCATTATTGATTCAATTCTGCAAGTCTCTAACTATCCTGAAAGTATACGTGGAGATGATCTGCTTCCATCCACCATGGTCCCTTAGGAACCACATGTGAGGCCTCAATATTGTTTTGGAGTCACGTAAAGAGATTTACATTCCCAGCATTTGACAGACAGCCTTATCCATAGCGACTTACATTTATTCTCTTATTTCATACAACTTTAGTTACCAAGTTTTTTTTGGTAACCAGCCCAATCTGCTTCCCTCCTCCTCCTCTGCAGGGTGCAGGATATATTCTTCCCTTATAGATGTCTGTTACAGTTTGTTTACCTTCCCATTTGTGATCATTGGTGAAATAATAATTGTGGAAGGTACATGGTTGCGTACCACCTAGTAATGTGTGCAAATCAACTGCAAATCTGCATATATCTGTCAAATCTGTGACTCAAAAGAAGCCATTGGCATTTCATAACAATTTAAAATGAGTCACTACTTTATTAAGGTTAATATTTGGTGAACATCTGAAATAAATGCTGTGGCGCTGTCCCTGTGGATGAGCTGCTATTAAATGAAGTCTACTTGTGTACAATAAAAGTGTCACTGAATTCAACTCAATATAAACTGGTTCCTCGAAGGCCCTGGAGTTAGTTAGAGAACATACCTAAACAAATAGCATCATGAAGAGCAAACATTAACTCAAGTGCAGGACAATCTTCTGAAAAGGGGAAAAATCAATCATGATTCAGCTATTAATCAGCACACCATTAAATCCATTATTTAAAAATACAACTTCACCATGAAGATCATCCACCAGACTGTAAATGGTCCCTAACTGTGAGGAGGGCAACAAAGAGGCGGCAGCAGGGTGGTTAAATTCATGGATAAGCCAGAGTTTATGAAATGCAGCCACAATGGTAGGTTTTTGTGATGAAACTGAGATAGATCATGTCAGAACATTTCCACCTTCAAAGGGAAATTACATGTATAAATGGAGTTTAAAAATGGTTGAATGAGTGTGCACATCGTTTCATAATGATAGTCAGTGAATGAATCAATGAATGTGACAGACAGACAGACAGACAGACAGATAGTTCTTGGTTGTCAGGTCTACATTTCATGCTACGATGAGGACCAAGTGGTTTGAGATGCTAGTGTTATTTTGTTTCCATTATGTACTTGACCAGCCGATGGCGTTAGTGTGCTGTAATGGTTTATGAATAGTGCAAAGCGTAAGGAAGAAGTACAAATTAACGCTGTTCTCCCCCATTTTTTCAGGGTATATAATTTTTCCAATAAATGTACAATTTACAAAAACCTTCATATTATATTCATTATTATTATTCTATTTATTATTACTCTATATCGCTGTATTAGGGGACTTTTATTTTGACGACATACACTAACGTACAGCAGGAAGTCTCACTGCAGTTGTTTGCTCACGCGTTAGCACAAGAGCTAACAACGTATTAATGACGTCCTGGTAAAACAAGTATTTGGCAACTAAAAGTTTTACAAAATTATATTTTACATTAACGGACAAAATTTCAGGCTTGAAGGTAATTTACTAACATCTATTACAGCTATTAACTTGGAGAAACTAAGATACAGCATCCGCTTTATTCCATTCAAATACTGTTAGCTAACGATAGCCAAGTGAGTCAGTTTACTAGTTTTGCATTGAGCTTATATGTGTGTTTTTTTTTTGTAAGTGTATAGTGTTGTGGCTGGTAAATTAACTAAATGTATGTCTTTAGGATGGAGAAGGACGCGCGGGTGAAGAAGACGGCGGCACCATCAGTGGATCAGATTAACGCCGAATATGTTACACAGGTGACGGTTTAATTCTCCATCGATGATATTTCAAATCTGATTGGGTAAATTAAACCACGTGACACAAAAGCTCGGTTCGGTATCGATTCGGTTTAATACGAATCATTAGACCAAGTGACACAAAAGCTTGTGCAATATTAATCAATAATAATACATTCGTTTAAGATTTATACTAATATGCATAAACTGCATAATGAAACAAAAAGCTCAATAAATAAACCATACATTGAATACACTGTATATCATAAATAGAATACATATATATATATTGAATATTAATCAGTTATATAATATTTTGCTGGTCCTCCCTTGTTCAGAATCAGGTTTATTGGCCAAGTGTGTTGATGTTGACACACACAAGGAATTTGGTTCCAGCTGTTTGTGACTCTCAAAAGTACAGACATAAATAACACTATACTATACAAGACATAATAATACAGACTATACAAGACAATGCAGATGTGATACAATAGACAGTATGAGTATTAAATATGAATACAGAATATATAAACGATCAGTTGTGTACATAAAGTGTGAGAAGTGCATGGTAGTGCATTTACATTTACATTTACAGCATTTGGCAGACGCCCTTATCCAGAGCGACGTACATAAGTGCTTAAATCTCTAACATTGAATACATTAATGCTGGCTCACTAAGTTACATACTTAAGATACCATGAGTTTAAAACATTTGTTCAAAGTTACAATGAAAGTGTCAAAGGTGTGTTTTTTTTTTTTTTTTTTTTTTTTTTTTTTTTTAAATGCAAAAGATAATGAAAGAAGTGCTAGTTGAAGTGTTTCCTGAATAAGTAGGTCTTCAACCGCCGCTTGAAAATAGCCAGTGACTCAGCTGTCCGGACCTCTAGTGCAAATAACAATATTGTTCAATATTATGCTTTTTGTACAATATACAGCAGCAGTAGTGTGGTTTCTGGTTCTTGTATGGTACAAGTCCTGGGGAGTGGGCAGGAGGGCACCAATTATTTGTCTGCTTTTTTTAATGTGTGTTGCACAGCGTCTGTTTCTGTCCTGTTTTGTTGCTGCACCAAACCAGATGGTGATGGATGTATGTGCACAGGACAGATTCAATGACTGCAGTGTAGACCAGCATGAACAGCTCCTGTGGCAGACCATACATACTCTTCTATTGACATAGAAAGTACATCTTCTGCTGAGCCTTTTTGATGATGGAGTTTATGTTGCACTCTTATTTCAGGTCTTGGGAAATGGTAGTCAGTGAGCTTTGAGCCTCTGTGTAGTGTGTAATGTTTTCCCATAATGTATATATATATAGTGTATATATATATGTGTGTGTGTGTGTAATATATATATATATATATATATATATAATATATATATGTATATGTATATATGTATATGTGTATATATATGTATATAATTAAATGTCACACATATATCTCAGTGGAAAAGGCATATACTCTAGTATTAAACCACTGTTGGCAGTATATATTTGCTTGGTGAACTGTTTCACACACTGATACATCCATACCATGCCAGTACAATGCCAGTCTGTCGGCATCAGTGCTGAATGACACTTCGTTTTTACAAGTTGACTGGCGATTAAAACATGTATTTAAACTTATAATCTTATATACTTATAATCTTTATAATTAAACTTATAATCATTACACCAAACCTCATTTCACTAAACAGCCACAAATCTGCTAAAAAATTGTATTTCAAGCTTCAGTGCTTTTCCTAGGCTTCACTCTTAATGACTGAAGTAAATACGCTGTGTCTGTGCAGTAAATGTACGGAAACTTTGTACCGTACTACCCTAATTAAGGAAAGGGCCATTCTTAAGGTGTAGACTCTTGTAGACAACCTGGTGGCTCAGCTGAGGGGCCACACAGCATGGAATCTCATGTCCATGTCTAGAAGGGCCGCGTGTAGCTCCTCCGAAAGGGGGATGACATGTCTAGTGTCTGTGAGCCGAGTGAGATCAGAACATGAAGTGCAACCTGCTGCACAGAACACACTCTGTTGCACAACACAGATCCTTCAATATACCATACTGCAACAATTTAATTTAGCTTTAAAGACAACAGAAATAACTTGCACTTGGGTAGGATTAAAATAAAAAATCCATACTATATACAAAGTGATATAAAAGGAGTAACGTTCCAATGATAATGTGAAGAAGGGAAAGCCTTGTTTATCTCCCTAGTGGTCCAGACGCAGGATCCCAGGCAGAGAACCAACCCAGCCACTCTCAGTGCCAGTCCCAAGCCCAGATAAAATGAGAGGGTTGTGTCCGGAAGGGCATCTTTCATAAAACTTGTGTCAAAAGCAGATGTGCTTATCAGATCATCCACTGAAGTGCTGGTGAACATCGAATAGGCAAAAGACAATAACAACTAAGCATAATCGTATTTGTGCAGTTGGCTAACAAAGTACATTTCTCATTGGCAGTTTAATATGAATCATTGATAATGTGAAAGCTGTCATGCAGATCGGTAAGCCAACAGACCGACTAAGAGCATATTCTGTCTAAGACCCTAATTGTATACGTTTTTATTTTCCTCTGCACTGAAGAGAAAACATGTAAGTGCTGTTCATTACATGTCCTCTGTAAGCAGTGTTTGTTGATGTAACGACAACATATTTTCTCTATCATCCCTTTTGTATTAGGCTGTTGATTAACATATTCAGTTTGTTTCTTCTTTCTGTTCTTTTCTCTTTTTTTAGCTCTCAAATAAATTTTGGGCTCCCCACGCAAAGAATAAACTACCGTTTGATTCTAAGGTAAGCAACGCATGACTTGTCAAAGAAAGCTAACATCATGTGACTCATTACGGTTTATTGTGCTTCACTTCCTGATAAACAGTGTAAACATCAGACATCTATACATACAAACTGTCATTCTAGTGCTGAATCAACATCACTGTATATATTGTAAGAATTGCTGCACTTTCTAAATGATGGAGCAGTTTGTGTATGAATCTTTCATTTTCTGTGCTTTATGACCTGCTGTTTGTGTGTACACATCTTAAATTCATCATGTTTAACAGTATTTAAACAGTAGTTTAACAGTAGGGCAAAGTGAAATAATCGCCTTTTAATATTATTATCTTTTCTTCAGGTCGTTGAAGACGTCTATCAAAATGAGATTCTCAAGTCAAAGTAAGTCTGCAACGATGAATTCGCATTGAATATTAATGATTTTTTATTTAAACAAACCTTCTTTTCTGTCGTTTCTGTCTTAGAACTTAATTAAAAGCATGTCTTTCATTTTTCCTTCAGATTTGCAATCAGAAAAATCATGTTGCTGGAATTTAGGTAGGATTGACATTCGCCATGTCTTTGTCGCTTCACACTGCGTCCCTGACTTTGTTTAATGAGCTCATATTTTATTCATGTCTTTGGTTATTTGTTTGTCTTCCAGCCAGTACCTTGAGAATTACTTGTGGATAAACTACAGCCCAGAGGTGTCCAGTAATAGCTATCTGATGTCCATCTGCTGTATAGTTAATGAGAAGTTCAGAGAAAATGTTCCTGCTTGGGAGGTGAGTGCCAGATACTGGGCTTTAGAATAGGATGGTCGTGTTTTTTTTTTTGTTTTTTTTTACATTGTTTTATCTGTTGTCTTGCATATCAAGTTAAATAGTCTGATTCTGGAGGTACAAATGATGTATTTGATTAACAGTATGTTTGAAATTATTTATGAATGTGTTTATTAGTGATGACATGCAAACTATGTGGTTCAGTAGAAGGTGTTGGCCCGACTAGATTCAACTATATTCCTTTTTTTAAATTCATATTTCATATTTAATTGCTGAAATGCTTGTGGGTGATACTCAATCACCCACAATCTAAACCCACCAATTCAATTCAAATGTATTTTTAGTTATGTATTTTTATTATTTATAATTATTACAATTGACATTGTCTCAAAGCAGCTTTACAGAACATACACATAGAACAAAAGGTTATTATAAAGAATAATATAATTTAATACAAAATGAGTGGTGCTGCTGTTACCATGGAAACTGGAATAACAGCACGTGTCGGTATGCCCTTCTTTCCTTCTCTCGTCTACATTGTGTTAGTTTAGAGGGATGAGAAGCGTGTGCAGAGGGAAATCATTTCAGATTAGTCATGTAGTGCAGTGGATCTGAGAGAGCGAGATGTTTTATAGGGCTGGAGTTTTAGCTGGTTAGTGGAGGCTGGTTAGCTCATTTGTGAACTAACTAATGATGCAGCAGTGTAGCTCATCTTGTTTAATCCAGTCACACAGGACCATGTAATGTTCTGCATTATACCAAACAGCATTTTGGCTACGTTTGTCTTTTAAATCAAATATTCAGCCAAATTCTGTTGTGATAAAAGTTTATACAATAACAAGTCTTTAATGAAAGAGAGAGAATAAAATGAGTGATACAATATAAAGCATGGTGGTGGTAGTACATAAAAGTATAAATGCTCTAATTTTCAAAACCCAAAAAACACATCCATCAACACCAGTTTGGGAGGAATCATGATTCACTGATAAAGTTTATTTTATGGGATCATTGGTTCATTTCAGTTATGTACAGCCTTGTTGTCTTTCCTTTATAACAATTATTGTAAAGCCACCATTGGCAACATCAGCTGGTTGGTCATGTTCAATTCTTCAGACTCTCAATTTTTAGATGTTTGTTACTAGTCTATGAAGAGAATAAATATGAGCCGTCACATATTTCATCTGTCTATTTTCAGGTTTTTAAAAAAGAGCCCACTCACTTCCCCTACTTTTTCAAGTGTGTAATGGAGGCCTGTCTAACTGGAGAAGAGCTCGGACTGTCGCTACGGGAACAAACGGTTCTGCTGATCTTCCTTGATCACTGCTTCAACAGTCTGGTTTGTATCAGTACCTTTAAAACGGCGTTATTTTCGATATGTCCACTAGATGGCAGTGTTGCGCTGTAAGAGAATAGTGACTATCAGGCTGTTGTAATTTGTAATAAAGAATTTGAGAGCTTTAATGATCCTATCAGCTTAAAACATTTGGAATATTTCTGTTTTTGTCCAATCCTGATGGGTGTATTTCTTGTTTCAGGAGGTAGATATAATCCGAGAACAGGTGCAGCAGCTCATTTCTCTGCCCATGTGGATGTGCCTCCTGCCGGTGAGCAACAGCACACTCATGATCCTGATAGAAATAGCAGTGTGTTAAACATTCACCGCCCTCTAGTCTATGCATTTATAACAGATGTGAACATTATCTACTGTAAACAAACAGCTCTTTTATATATGTGCACACACAGTATTGTCAAATAGATATTATTTTTATAAAAACCCATTATGCACTCTGGTGATCATTGTAACCTATTTGTAGTGCTTTTGTTTTTCATTCTGACAACATCTTTGATCATTTGAACCTAAAAATAACATTTTACAGTCACGACTCCAACACGAAATGAAAAAAGTCCCCAAACTGCAGAAGTTCTGGAATCTCATAAAGAAGAACTATGAGAAAATGGATGCGAAGGATGCCGAACAGTACGAAGCTTCTTTTATTGTCTTAGACTTATCTTAATTAAAGTCTACCAATAAGGGCATGTAAAGTTCTAGTAAAATCACACAACTTTCTTCGGCAGAGCCAAAAGGGAACGTACCTTTCTCTCTACACTCATTAAGAAGTTTCTCAGAGTGCTGAATTCCATCCCATCATCAGGTACAGGTAAGTCTTTCCGATTCTGACACTACCGGCTTTTCCACAGCAAAGTCTTTATCAGACAGCAGGCAACCTGTGATGTGAAGTCAGGAGTAAACAAAGCAATTGTTCATTAATTAGTCTATAAGATAGAGTCTCCATTGTGCAGCCCAGTCCCATGATCTGGAAGCCCAGAAGCTTATTTGACTTGGCTGAAACAGTTATAGTTATTGTTTGGCAAGTGCATTAATACAAACTGCACAAGTACATCAGAAATGTTGGCTTTGTGCTGGACTTGCTCCTTTTCATCAGTGTTTCCACATACCTGCATCTTTGATTTGGAATCTGCCCTAATTAAGCCTGACTGGTGTGTGTGTGTGTGTTAGTGCTGCACGATTTATCATACCGCAATCGTGATATCAAGCCTGTGCGATTATATGACGCAAAATGCTGCGATTTTATGAAATAAATAAATAATAAATAAATGCATGCGTGGACATGACAACCCATTCTGAGTTTCAGTTTGGGCGGTGGCGCGTGTGGTCATGTCGTGACTTTTTCCGGTGTGCAGCGCAGAACGGGTGAAGATGGATGCCAAGCAGACGGACACTGAACTGTAGTGTTAATTTCGTCAGACAAGACGAGACGAAATATGTTCAACAACCTTTTTTTCATGACTAAAACGAGACGATGACAAGACTGCACCACTGTCCAAAAACGCTGACTAAGACTAAATTAAATAGTCTTATAGTTATTTAGTCAATAGTCTTATAGTCAATAGTCATTTACGTCTACAATTGTCTCTGCTTTTTCATCAGCTGTTACGCCTTTAAAATATTCAGAACGAGTTCGCGGCTTCGCGCTGTTGCTCAAGTTACAGGTCCGCGAAGCGGATCCCGCTTATTATATTGCTACCTATCAAATAAATCAATAATTTGTCACAAAACGATGATTTAAAAAGGAGTTTATTGATTTAAAAACAATTGTATTGCTTCCTCTAAAGAAAATAGTGCGCTCCATCTCTACTTTTAGAATCCTGTGTGTCCATGGCAACGCTGTTTTTCATGGCAACGGTGTGTTATAGTTCGCAGCGGTATGTTATCAAGAAATAAAATAGTGTGTGCGTAGAAAGAATTCGTCCACATGCCGCTCAAAAAATAAATAATTAAAATAAATAAAAATCCTGAGCGCAAGTCCACCCCTGGTCTAGGCTTTTTGTGTTAAATTATATTTCCTGTCGCTGCACAGGCTCTTTTATTGTGCATGACAGCTTATGTCCCGATGATCGGTCTTACAAGCAGATTTAAAAGCAGTATTAAAAAAACCGGTATTAAAAGCAGTATCACTAAAGTAAAAAATGTGATGTGCGGTCAAGTTCGAGTGTATGCACTGTTTAAACGAGTGTTCTCAACTTCTCACTGATACTTTTGTGATTCGCGGAGTTTTCACAAGTTTTATAGCCTTGATATTGTTTCTTATTCAAAAGTGTTGACAGAAAAAATTCAGCACCCCCAACCTGAAACCTCTTCCCTGTCACAATCACATTATAATCAAAATTAATAATTAGGCTTAAAAGCAAATGTATATGTAAAGGAATCAAGTTTAACAATTACATGTAATATTGCTCCAAATATCATCAATAATGGTGTGTGCACAATACCATGTATAACTTGCATTAAGTTGGTAATTGGTATGTGTGTGTATATATATATATATATATATATATATATATATATATATATATATATATATATATATATATATATATATATAATACACACATCTACAGTTTTGATCTTAGGCTTTTCATTAAGTTATTTATATCCATATTATATATATATATATATATATATATATATATATATATATATATATTTATTATTATTATTATTATTATATATTTATTTATTTCCACTATAACACATGTGTTCCTGATATTATCGCATTTAATGAGGCCTCGTATTTATTTTTACAGTAGATTCCAGATGTGGTCAAGCTACAATTTTTTGACTAAAACTAGACTAAAATTAAAAGACTTTTAGTCGACTAAAACTTGACTAAGATACCTTGAGTTTTCTTTTGACTAAAACTAGACTAAAATGACGGGACTTTTAGTCGACTAAAACCTGACTAACAAAAAAAGATATGTGAATGACTAAATATGACTAAAACTAACAAGGACATTTGGCACAAGACTAAGACTAAATTAAAAATAGGTGGCGAAATTAACACTACTGAACTGGTGGCCAGAAAAAATGCTACCTCTGTTATATGGCGATATTTTGGCTATAAGATATCCGACACTGAGCAGAGAGAGGTACTGTGCAGAATTTGTAAAAATAAAGTTGCTACATCACGTGGCAACACGACAAACTTATATCAGCACCTGAAACAGCACAGAGAAAAGTATGATGAATGCATGAAGGTAAAAGCCCAGATTAGTAAAGAAACTACTGAACAAAAAGAACAATCTGTAAGACAAAAAAAACAAACCACAATTACAGATGTGTTTGAGAGTGTTGCGCCATATGAAAGGTCTTCAGAGATATAGATAAATCACCAACTCTATAACGCACTGCTTGGCAGGAGACATGTTGCCCATATACACCGTTAGCAAGGGCGGATTTCAGAAAATGATCCGCACACTGGACAAGAGGTACCAGCTGCCCTCGCGGAACTATTTCTCTCAAGTTGCAATCCCTGAGCTTTATGCTACAGTATATGCTTGTTTTTTTGGCAAAGAACCTCTCAAGTGATAAGTAGAGCTTTTTAGAAAGAGGATTTGGAAGTAGCAGTTTGTTGCTTTGTTTTTGTTTTTGTAAATGACCAACAACAGTTTTAGTGGTTTGAACCACACATTTATATCCAAATTGCTTTTTGAAAGTTTATACAAAAATGTTACGTCCAGGTAAAATATCCCTGTTTGGACAGAATGTTCAAAATATCTTATTTTCATGAACATAGAAATTACTTTGTTCTATTTATTATATTTAGCTGTACTATTGAGACAATAAGAAGTTTGTTTGCAGTAATGCAAAGATGTTATTTTGTAAAAATATTTTAATTTGAAAACGTTTTGCATTTGTTTGTTGTTGTTGCTAGTTTGAGCTGAGAAATACAAATTTCAGCATTATCAGTAATCTGTGTGCATTTTCACTGAGAACCAAGCAAGTTGACTCATGATACCATTTGTTTATTATATCGCAATCACATATCGCAATCGAAATATTGACCTCAATAATCGCAATATGACATTTTCCCTAAATCGTGCAGCCCTAGTGTGTGTGTGTGTGTGTGTGTGTGTGGTGCAGCAGGTGGTGAGATTCAGACAGAGTAGTTGGTGAACTTTTCACACTGCCGCAAAACACAATTAAAACATTTGTTTTGCAAAAGCCAATAACGCACCATTTCTTTCCTTTTTTTTAAATTATTGTCGGTGTAACTACGAATAAGGCTTTAATATTCTAGACACAAAATCTGCTTGTCCTGTGCTGCTTTTCATTTATCCCTGAAATACATAACCAGTTTTAAACAGCTTATGTAGGGAAATTTTGTAAACTATTATGATGACCCATCATTTCTAACGGACTGTCTGGTTTCTACCTTGCGGCTCCTATGATTTTTTTTCATTCGTTTACAATGGAGCCTAAATCTTTCTCCCATCCTTTGACCATTCTGTGATGCAGGTGGTACAGCTGGTTCTCTCTGGCTACCTAATTCATGTTGACACCACAGGACAGACAGGGCGGTATGCGAGATGGAGACACACTGCTCTGTTCAGTGCATGCATATACATTCTTAATCCTTCCTGTCATTCGCTGTCTCTCTGCTCTTTATGGAGTTGCTGGCTGTGAGATACACTTGTCTCAACAATAACAAATACACTGTCTGTGTCTTCATGGCTCTCCCACCATCCACACTGTTATTTATACTCCCTGACTTCTTTTTTCCATTTCCTGTAATAGGCCCGATCTCCATGGAGAAGGTGCACTACTGCGAGAGATTTATCGAGCTCATGATTGACTTAGAGGTATGATGGTCGCTATGGTAACAGACTGCTGAAGATATAGAAGCTTTATTGATGCTATTGCTGTTGTTCAAAGAAAATAAATGTGATGTTACATGCATGATGAATGAAGTACACGAACTACAAATGAAATGGTAAGCGTGTTGAACAGGCCACCTGACCCAGATTCCCAGAACTGAGCATCTTATCTGTAGTTAAATAAATTAATACAATTAAAAATTAATTAATTAAATACAAATAAATAAATACTGGTAAAATATAACACAACATCTGGCGTAACACTTGTGCCAAGTCAAATATGCAGACCAGATGATTGAACAGCCGAAAGAACAACAACGTTGTAAAATATGCCATTACTTGTGGTGTATGATATTAAACTCGAATTAGTTCACATTCATCACAATACAGCAGAGTCTACGTAACAAGTTTATATTTTATCAGATTTCTAAACAGTCTAAACAGTACACACTTCACTGTTCGTCATCAGCCTATCACCTTGAATCAGGTGTGTTTTTGAGAGTACGATGTGTAGAGCTCTAATCCTCTAGGATTTGGGCCGGGATTGAAACCGAGCAAGGCAGAGCTTTAGTGATATCACAGATATTCACAATTCAAATCCTAAACAATGCACTAGAATAGTGAGACAAAATAAGGAAAAATAAATAGTAAGTTCCTCTGGGACCCAGCTGCATCAAGATATAACAGTGACCTGAGCTCATGCTTTAACACTAACAGAGCAAACACCACACTAACAAACAATTAAATACAGAAATGTACAGAATATTTACAGGATTTGGCAAACACCCCTATCGAGAGCAACTGGCCTTTATGTCATTTAAACAGGTTAGCATTTGACGGTTAGGGACCTTGAGCAAGAGCTCAGAGCTCACAAGCTTCCGATCAGTAGCCAAACACCTTAACCACTGAGCTACAGTTTCCCTAACAACAGAAGGTAGTGGTGTTGGGAAGCGATGCACTATACTTCATCTTTAAATTTACCACAAGGAACTTCAAGTGAGTTTCGTAAGGAACTAACCAATAACTTCAGAGATCCAAGACTCCTGATTTGCTTTTGTGCTGTATGCACTTTTCCACTGCAGTGTTTTGCAGTACCTGTAATTTTGTAACACGTGACAGCAAACATGGAGGAAGCTGAAGCTGTGCTGTTTCTTCTTGTTTTTAAATTGTTTAACGTTCATGTGTTTTGTTAACCAGCTGAATACCTATTGCACTGCATTTTGCTTTAAGCAGAACCTTTTTTGAATTTGTATAACAAAATATTTTGCCAGTTGTGCCAAACCTACATGGACAGAGAATAAGTTTTTAACACGCAAACTTTTTTTGTTTGTTTGTTTGTTTGTTTATTTATTTATTTAATTTGTTTATTTTTACACATTTTACTAAGTCTGACCTATCTAAGTGTGTATATTCATATGTACAACTAAATTGTAGCTGGTAATGCTTTTAACTCCATCATTGTTAGTTATTGTCTGGTGAGTCTATGGAAGTGCCAAGATGCATTAAAAGTTGTTTTTTTATGAGATGAGTTCCTAAATCTCCGTTATTTTCGGCAGGCTCTTCTCCCAACACGCCGCTGGTTCAACACTGTGCTGGACGACTCTCATCTGGTGGTCAGCTGCCACCTGTCTGGTCTCACACAGCAAGAGAAAGAAGGTCACCTTTTCTGCCAGGTGGAAACTTATAGCCTAAGTAGAGTTTGTGTGTACTTGCAGTACAATACACATATTTTAAATATTAGTCTGTTTTGTGGACGAGGCATTGATTATTAATGGCTCAGTTCCCTATAACTTTAAAAAGAACTGGTCAGCTGTGCTATAATTCTGTTTGCTTTCATGTAGCTGCTGGACATGTTGAAGTTCTACACCGGCTTTGAGATCAATGACCAAACCGGCAACGCTCTCACACAGAAAGAGATGACCACTCTTCACTACGACCGGATAACTTCACTGCAGGTAAATAACACGCTTATTTTCACTAAACCTCTACCAGACACACTTTTCTACATAATTTTTCAAAAACCACCTTCAAACACTGAATCATTTCAAATTAGCTTGGTGGCTTTTAAGTTTTACTTTTTACCAGAGGTGGGAGTAAGTCACACATGTGCAAGTCACAAGTAAGTCTTCAGTCATGAATGTCAAGTCGAGTCTTTTTTAATATTTGTCAAGCAAGTCTCAAGTCTCAAATTTGCGACTTAAGTCTGACTCGAGTCAAGTCGAGTCCCCCACCTCTGAGTCATTCAACTCAAATCCGAGTCAAATCGCAAGTCATGAATGTCAAGTCAAAGTCAAGTTGAGTCTTTTTTTAATATTTGTCAAGCAAGTCTCAAGTCTCAAAATTGCGACTTAAGTCTGATTCGAGTCAAGTCATATGAGTCGAGTCCCCATCTCTGCTTTTTACAGAGAGGAACTTTTTTTTTGTTTTTTTTTTTTACAAACAGATCCCTGCAGTGCTTTAATAGCTGGTTTAATGTTTCTTGTTTTAATTAGCTATATTAAAAAAGGTGGTTTGCATAACCTGGGCTTTGATAGTTTATTCTTCCTGTACCGGCTACAAACAAACATCAATCAGTGCTTTGCTCCCAGATTTTGGGGTTTTTTCAGTGTAGTTAATTAACGCTGGCTCATGCTGTTTTAGATACATATTATAAATGTTATATCAAGTTGCATGATTCTTTTACAGAGAGCTGCTTTCGCACACTTTCCTGAGCTGCAGGATTTTGCTCTCTCTAACGTAGCAGCTGTGGACACTCGGGACTCGCTCACCAAACATTTTGGTCACCTCAGGTAAGTAAAGAATTATCAAGAACACTCTCAGTATTTACTGTTAGTCAGTACAACAGTTTCCAATGCACCCTTACCACTTCAGTCAAATATCTCATTGTGGTTTAGTTAGAATGCTCTCCCTCAGTACATGGCTGCTTTGGGTCTAGCTTAACAGTCCGTTTTTAACAGTCCATGAGCTAAACAGCTGGATTCACATGTGTGAGCCTACGTTAGTGGTGCTAAGGAGAGAATTATTCCAAAGATAAATCTGTTTTAATCTGCCTCCAAAAAAAGTGTATAAACCCAGCAATGACACAATAGCTGTAAGAAAGCATTCATACTAGCTAGTTGCTAGTCGGAGCAGGTGTTGAGAACAACAGAGTGCAATGCACTGTCAATCCACCAAGGTTCATAGAAATGCTGTTTTTACTGTGTTTACTGGTTCAGGACAGGTGAGCTCATTTCTTTTATACTGTAATATTCTCGCCGATGGACTTGAGCAATACGTATAGAATCTCAGTGAGATTTTGTGCAGCTTTTACTTTCGTTTATTACATTTTGTAATTCCTTATAAAGAAAAGGGTCATGCAATGGATTCTATATATCCATGCTCTGAACATGCATCTCATAAAAATGCAAATTCTGCTGAAGCACACAGACTCATACACACAGCATACAAATCTCTTTTCTTTGTGACTTGCTGAGCTCTTGGGTGCCATTCAGTATGAAAAGTATTTGTCTGATGACTCATAGATGGCTGACTCTCAGAAGCTCAGTTGGATCAGGTGTTTTAAGAGACCATCATGCTCACAGAGTACCCAATCACCCTTAGCTTTTGTGTAAGTGTGGGTGTGTGTGTGTGTGTGTGAGGGTTCCTACTAAGACAGATTTGTAAAGCTTATAGAACTAACCCTGATTTCTTTATCATTTATAGGCAGTGTTTGCTGTTAGGTTTAATATTTTTATAAGATTACCCTAAAGGAAGAAACCGGTGGAAGTATACGCAACGTTGTTCACCCCCTAGCTTCGATTCCTGTATTGTATTTGATCACAGAGTTAAACAGCCACAGTGCATCGAGATTAACAACCGTTTATTGGCTTGCTAAGTGACAGGACTCGGGTCATTGAGCACAGGCTCATTGCAACTAGATGGGAAGCTGTGCCTCATTAATTTAATCGATTTGTGGGAGGCTGACAATAAACTCTTTAAACAGCTGCGTTTGTCAGACCATAATAACGCTGCCACACTGTAAAGCTTGCTGTCTCTTAACAGTGTGTGTAAATGCAGGTGACCGATCGAAAAAGAGGAATCAGAAGTTCTTCTCTATTTCCTTTGCCGAAAAAAGGCCTAGCTAATCTCAAACCATGTTATCTGTACTGTCCATTTTCTTCTCATTATTTAATATATAATTGTTGGGTTTTTTGGTCACATTTATTCATCATTTTCCCAGTTCAAATGTTATACCTGTTTTAACAAAAAAAAAATCTGGTTAAATTGAGGTTAATTCTCCATATTGACAAAGTTTCTCTTTTCATCTTGCACATGTCACAGTCCTTGTGGAAAGTTTACTCAGAATTGACTCAAGTTTATTTCCTTTTCTCTGATTTCCTGCAGTCCCAATACCCTTCACCGGGTGGCGTCATACCTGTGCCTTTTACCTGAGCTTCCAGAAGGAAAGGACACCTCCTATGACAAAGAGATGCTTTTAGAGCTATTGGTAGGTTTGAAATCATTTTATTTAATGTAGCTGTAATTCATTTAAGATCACAATTGATTGTATTTCAAAATAGACATAAATATTTGACCTCAATTTAACAAAGTCTGCATAATAGTGTGATAGTTTAGTTTTTTCGTGTTTTATTGTGCATGCTGAAATTAATTGATGACGTCGACTTTGAAATGCAGATTGGGCTCCTTTCTTTTTTGCCTCTTCATTTTTGAGATCCAATTAGAGTTTGATGTTCTTGGCTGAATTAACCACTAAGTGCTGTGTCTGGAGGGTGCCTGGAAATGACCGGATGTTTCTCTCAGGCCCTTTCTGATTGCCCCATAAATTTCCTCTCGAGCTCATCACACACTTGCATAAGAAGCTGTTTTCACTGCGGTCATCAGCACAGCACCTCTGTCCTGCTTTGGCCATAATTATGCTCTCCAGCTGTCCTCCAGAGGTTCAGGAGACACTTTTGTTAATTAACTCGCTCGCTGTATTGTTAGAGAAAATGTCCGTCCACTCATTTAAGTGGCCCTGGTTGCCCCCGGCAATACAAATCTCAAAGGCGAAGACTTCATTATGTGTTTATTGCAGGTCGTGCATGTGATAAAGTATATCATTAAGCTTCAAAAAGATCTTCCTACACATTATTCTCAGAGAAATTGATTTATTTTATTGTATATAACATGGAGGCACAGGCTGGAAAAATCAGTAATTGGTTGTTATGTGATGTTTGTTGCATGTTTCTTTTATTAGGTTGTCATTTAGAGCATTTTTACACTTTTCCTTTTTAGCACAGAGCACAGATGAGAAATGCAGATGCTTGATGCCTTACATGACACTCAGCAGACAGCTTCACACTTCCATATTTCTCACTTCTCTTCACACACTTTTTCATTTCCCAGGCTGGGTGGGGATGACATGTACACAGTGCACCTTTCTGTCTGAGACACAATGTACCATTCCTGAATTACCATAGAAATTAATGTCACCCAGGTGAATTTTTATTTCCGCATGTCACCAGACTGAGGAACAGGACGTTCATTGTTCTGCCATGCGTTTTCTTATAGGTCACATCTTGATGGTTTTTAGTTGTAGGTTAGACATCAATCTTAAACAGACACACACAAGCCTTACACTCTGTATTAATGTCTGTCTCGGGTGATCGGATGACAAGATAATGACACTAAATACAGGTGCAGAAGGAGTCAAATGCATCTTGTGATGTCATTACTCGCACCTCATGCATGTTTATAATGAACGCCATTGTGTCACTAACATCAAGAGTACCAGTGACCAGTGTTGTCAGGCTCACAAGTATTCCACAGAGACAAGCTACTATTGTGGTGTCCAGCTTCACTGCTGTGTGTATTAAAGCAGGCATGTTGGACGTGCAAAGTCTTTCACGGCTTTAGTCATTAATGTTTAAATGTATGCTGATCAGTTTCTTCCTCTATTTCTTTTACTCGCTTTTCTTTATTCTTTATTATGACCATATAAGTAATAATGGGGACCATTTCAAAACGTAAGAAATGACATGTTGTTCATTTTGGTTTAGAATGAGTTGTTTGGAAAGGGTAGAGTTTGGGTTTGGCAGATTGTTCACCTATTGGATGGCAGTGTTAAAGGAAATAGTATTATAGATTATGGTAGTGATGCTATTATAGCTATTGGTACATTACAATTTGTTGGAGCTTTGTGTTTGTTTTGGAGGCTGGTTTTGGTGCAATCGGGTAGCTTTTGGCAGAGTTTGCGTACCCCTGGGATAACAAGTGCTCAATGAAGATGTCTTTGAGACACGTGAACAGCCTTTTGCTGCTGTTCTCTTGTTATTGGATCACCTTTGAATGATCTTAATAGCAAGTCTGATCAGGGTCTGATATTATGGGATGTATTGTTCTGGGACAGCTGGCGTCTTTGCAGAAATGCCAGGCTCAGAGTGTACCTGATGTACCTGATGTAATGTGCGCTGACCTAATTCCTCACAGTTCTAAATTTCATTTGTCTGTATGTAGAGAGGATCAACACAGGATTTCTGAACTTAGGTCTTAAAAATTAACCCAATTTCTTTCTCTGTCTCTTGCATGCACAGGTGTCACGCCATGAGCGGAGAATCTCACAGATTGAGCAACTTAACCAGATGCCTCTTTATCCAACCGAGAAGATTATCTGGGATGAGAACATTGTCCCCACCGAGTACTACTCTGGCGAAGGTTTACATCTTTTTGCGCTGTGAACCATGTATATCAAACACAATGAAATGTGAAACAAGAAGAATTTCTAAATGTCCTGTGATTGTTGTACAGGTTGCTTAGCTCTGCCAAAGCTTAATCTGCAGTTCTTGACTCTTCACGATTATCTGCTGAGAAACTTCAACCTCTTCCGTCTGGAGTCTACCTACGAGATCAGACAGGACATAGAAGACATTGTGTTGCGAATGAAGCCATGGTAATTAATTAACAACATTTTCATACCCGTTACACAGTCCTTGGAGTGTTCACTAAGACTGCTTCATATCTGCTGTAGGCAGTCAGAATATGGTGGAGTGGTGTTTGGTGGCTGGGCCAGAATGGCACAGACTATTGTGTCCTTCTCCATCGTTGAAGTGGCAAAGCCTAACATTGGAGAGAACTGGCCTGCTCGAGTCCGTGCTGATGTCACTCTGAACCTCAATGTGCAAAACCACATCAAATCTGAGTGGGAAGGTTTGTTTTCTTCATACGTACATTTCCCTTCATCTTAATAATCCATTAAATCTACTTTTTAAACAGATGTAATGGGTTATTTATGGAAATACCAATCAGAAAAGGCTTATGTTATTGTTTATTTAGATCTTTTTTGACATTACATTCATGTTCATAACATAATACAGATATGCAAATGACAGGAACACGTACAAGCTGAAAAACGGTTTCTTTTTTCCCTTATTGTTTAATTTTCACTTCTTTAAGGGATCTTGCAATCCTCCTTGGAATCTTGGAAGTAGTCAGTGAGACAACAACATTATGGAACAATGCTCAATGTCATATCTTCTATCATAAACAAATGGAATATTTTTCTTAGTAGCATTAGACAAAATTACAAGTCGGCATTAGACACATTATGCCCCCTTACTGCATGTGTGTTTGAGTCTCAGTGGTTACTGAGATTTTATCATTACAGAATGATAAAGGGAAGGAACTTTTCTCCAAAACATATCCACGAATCACTTGTTAACATGGACATAAATGCAAGTGATCTTAGTACTTAGGGTTTTGGTGAACTAGTATTTCAGTATTTATCTAATTCATTGTGATTTTAGTTATTTAGTTAGCATATTTGACCAAAGTTAGCTAGTTGTTATGCCCTGACAGGACTCACAAGCTTTTCCTTGCTATAATAATGCTGACATGAAATGTTTATACTCCAAATCTTGACATGAACCTTTATTAGGATTTTTAAAAGTTTTTTCAGAATGTGCATATGAAATGAATTAATCCAGATTAATGCCCAAGCTTTTCACTTAGTTTTCATCACAGATCTTGGTCACAGATGAGATTCCTGTCTGTTTTTCATTTGTTTATGATGTTTTTGTCATAGTTTGTCATGCTTTACTTATGACGCAGTGTGTTAAATCAGTCATAGAGTGATTCTCCAGCGCTTTTATTGTCTTTTTACGAATCTGTTCTCCCTTTCCCTTTGTGTAAGAGGTAAGATTTGAGTGTGATCGTGAACTTGGATAATTACAGGCTTCATGTATACAAGGTCAGTGTGTGCTGACAGAGCCGTTTCTTCTCCATGTTCTTTTCTTCCTTGCACTCTTCTCTTCAGGTTTGCGTAAGCATGATGTTTGTTTTCTCATCACCGTGCGTCCCACCCTACCCTACGGCACACGCTTTGATCGGCGCCAGCCCTTTAGGGAGCAGACAGGCCTAGTGTATGTGAGGGGCTGTGAGGTGCAAGGCATGCTGGATGATAAAGGCCGGGTCATTGAGGAAGGTAAGTTTAATCTCTCCTCTGCTGTGATTTGGTATTATTTTTATCAGCCAAAGTCACTCTTACAACCCCATGTTGGCAGCAATACAGAGGTGAAAATGCATCAGAGGGGACATGAAAGATGGCAATGCAGCTCTATGCAATGAAATTTCTCTGAAGATATATGCATAAAATAATAGATACTGCTTACGGCTGCATCTTTCTTTTTATGTAAACACTATTGGTTTTATGTACTGTATTTGAATTTCATTTGTTTGGGGTATACTATACTATATTATATGGCCAAAAGTATTTAGACACCTGACTATCACACCCATGTGCCTGCCTTAACCCGGATTGTTGCACCAAATTCGGAAGTACACAATTGTCTACTATGTCTTTGTATGCTATAAATTTAGGTTTCCCCTAAAGTGGATTTAAGGCTGAAATTATGACAGTGCTCCACTGCACAAAACAATGTCTAAACAAAAACATGATTTATGGTTTATGTGGAAGAACTTGTGTGTTCTGCACGTAGTCAACCCCACTGAACACAGCGACTTCACTACAGACGTTCTCACCTTACTGCAGTGCCAAACCTGACTAATGCTCTTGTAGTTGAATTGCTTAAATCCCTATAGCCACCATCTAAAAATTTAATGGAAGACTTTTTTGCAAAAGGTTCAAGGTTCAAGTTATAGCCTCAAAGAGAGGACCAGCTTTGAAATGATATGTACTTATGATTACGATAGGGCCATATAATGCACATTCAGTAAATCTTCTCTGTGTTTGACTCAAGGTCCTGATCCAAAGCCCAAACTAAGGGGTGACTCAAGAACATTCCGAGTGTGGCTGGACCCGAATCAGTACCAACAGGATATGACCAACAGCATCCAGAATGGTGCTGAGGATCCCTACGAGACTTTCAACATCATAATGAGACGCAAGCCCAAGGAGAACAACTTCAAGGTTCGTCTCTCAGGTTTATTCCAGCCTCACTTTTCAATTCAGTAACCTGTTGATAAATGAAATAATTTTCAGAATCCTTTGTGAAATTAAATAACTTATTTTAAAAAAAAAAAAAAACAAAAAAACATTTTTTGGATTGTTAAATGATAAATACATAAAAATTCCATAGTCAGCATTTCAATTTATATTAATTGCTTTTATATTTCCCTTTTGTATCCACTGTACTTATAGCCAGTAAATGTCTCTTATTTAAGACATTTGACCATCACTGAATTTTATGTTCACCTTTGTAGGCTGTGCTAGAGACTATACGCCACCTGATGAACACTGAGTGCGTTGTCCCTGATTGGCTGCATGACATCATCTTGGGATATGGTGACCCTGGGAGTGCTCATTACTCCAAAATGCCCAATCAGATCTCGTCCCTGGACTTCAATGACACCTTCCTGTCTATTGATAATCTTAAGTCCTGTTTCCCTGGTTACACAGTGAAGGTCACAGAGGAAGACCCAGCCAAGCAGGTCCCACCATTCAGGTCAGGAACACATTCATCCTGCTACAATCTGACTGTTTCTACCCATTTATGTGCCTCTCAAAATGGAAATCATAATATTTTTGATCCCAGGTGCAATTTTGATTTCTGAATTTGAAATGAAAACTGTTCCTTTTGCTTATGTTCAGAATCAAGTTCCCTGTAAAGGACGTGAAGGGGAAGAAGCGTAAAGCAGACGAGGAAAGCGAGAAAACTGAAGAAGATAACACACTGATAGTGGAGCCCCATGTGATTCCAAACCGTGGCCCCTATCCTTACAACCAACCCAAAAGGTGAGAGAAGCGCAACTGAAAATAAAAATGATGTAAAGGAAATCACAAGCTTATATTGAAGACTGATTCCTGATACTTGCGCTGTGTATTTGGACAGGAACAACATCCCATTTACCCCAACACAGATTGAGGCTATTCGTGCAGGAATGCAGCCAGGCCTCACCATGGTAAGATCAAAATGTTACCTTTATTTTACTCTTTTCTGTCATTCTTTCTTCACATATGTCACTTCCACTGTCAAAAAGCTGTATAGCCTGCATCATTCTCTTGCTTTAGATATTTTTCTATTCTATTTCTAATTTTATATAATTTCTCACCGATATTCTTATCATCTATGTAAATGTCAGCGGAATGATGGTAAAGTGAATAATGGCTGTGAGAGGACTTCAGTAAATGAGCCATTATGTCCTTGCTGGCCTCGGAGTGTCTGAACAGGATGCTGATTGAGAAGCCTCCTCAAACTGCTGATTGGTTGTTGGCAGAGACTGTTGGCTGTTATTTATTGTGCAGTTGGCTGGAAGTGAATATGGCAGGAAGGCTATCGACAGGGTTATAAACCAAGTCATCCTACATGCCTGTCTCTCCCCACCTCCACAATCTGCTGGCATGCGTGGGCTTATTTCACAGCCAAGCAACAGGCCTTGGGTTCCCTTGCCCTGTATTACATTGTGTACTTTATGTAATCTACATTTAGATCTTTTGCAAATCCCTTGAGGAAGCATTCACAATTTTGTAATTTGCATGGTGCAATGCTGCGG
The DNA here is from genome assembly GCF_030014155.1 of Tachysurus vachellii. Taxonomy (NCBI): domain Eukaryota; kingdom Metazoa; phylum Chordata; class Actinopteri; order Siluriformes; family Bagridae; genus Tachysurus; species Tachysurus vachellii. Next base: position 11,569,419 of record NC_083469.1, read on the forward strand.
TTACAATCGGGACATCTAAATAGCATCATATAAAATGTAATTGTCAGGTGTATTTAGATATGTTCAACATGTTGATGTGTCATGATGAAGTTGTTTCTGCAACCTATATGATGATGTCTGTATCTTATTTTTCACACTGCACGCCTTCAAGTGCTCACTTAATTTTTTTTCTGTTCAAATTGTTTTTATCATTTGTTCTATATATGACACTATGCATATCATGCTTGTGATATGTCCCTCCTGCACAAAGCAAAGATGATCTGTACAGAAGTAAACAAAGAAAATGGAGGCTACACAAAGAATCTTTAGCCTGAAGTTGTTGCTTTTTATTGAGGCTGTGTGTAAATTCACAGCCATTCACGAGGGCGTAATTTAAGCTGTGTGCATTAATTCTGATCTGACTGTTTAGACTAAGGTCACAGTGATGCATATCCGATATGCGTCAGCTTTCAGTACCACACGACTTGTACTGTTGTAATATGACAGTCATAAAGTTATGCATAACACATGTGGTAAAGACATGTCTGATGTTGGAATTTAATATTCAGTCTGTGTTTTATTCTTTAACACCCCTGTGAAGGCTTATCCTGGATTTAAAGCGCTCTGTTTATATCGGATTTACCCTGGAATTAATGGTTAAGTGTAATTAAGGGCGTATTTTCTCTGTGCATTAGTCAGACTGCCTGACCTTGCATATGCATCATCTCTTTTTGCAAGAGGTCATTCAGCTAATACTAGTTGCAGCTCTTTATGAACTATGCTGTGCTCTCTTCTGTATTTGTTCTTTAACTATTCTTTTTTTTGTTTTTAACCAACTTTTTATAGGTCGTAGGTCCCCCAGGTACAGGCAAAACAGACGTAGCCGTGCAGATCATCTCCAATCTCTACCACAACTTCCCTGAGCAAAGGACACTGATCGTGACTCACTCCAATCAGGTAAAGCTGTGCCTCTGCTTCCGGTGGCTTAGCATCCTTTTTTTATAATCATCACCTGATTGGATTTGAAATGGCAGCTGTAGAAAAATGATCGTTCCATGGCCTAAAATGCCTGTCTAGGTCTGGAATATTTATAGATCTGAGGCTGTGTGTTTGTGGCCATCAATCACACTAAAACTGTTCACGCAAAACCCACAGGTTTTGTCCACTACTTATAATCTTGTGTTTCTGTACACTTCATGATGGAAAATATGTGTTATTTCTACCAGGGGCTGTTCACTGAATTAGATTAAATTATGTTCACTGAAATTGCATCATACTAAATCCAGCTTGTGTGTGTATTTGTGTTTTTCTCTCACCCAGGCACTGAACCAACTTTTTGAGAAAATCATGGCACTGGACATCGACGAGCGGCACCTCCTGCGTCTGGGTCACGGAGAGGAGGCGCTGGAGACTGAGAAGGATTTCAGCAGGTGAGACATGGAGGCAGGATATTGAACCCCAGCTGGTCACACAACAGATCAAAGCTTATAAACTTAAAGACCACTCAGCACCACCTTGTCCCCCCCAGTACAATGTTTGTCTTCATTCTTGCTCCCCTGATGAAGGCAGCAGCCCTTTATGGAGTGTTTGATGTTGTTATTAGAGCTCCTAATTAGTGCCCTGAGTGTTGTCTGTTGTGTGTTTTACACAAGTCAGACTCCTGCTGTCACTAATTTGAATAACTTAGAACGACTCAGTCTCTGTTCCTTGTGACATCTTTGGCATATCTAATTCTGTGTAGGTGGGTCTAAGCAGAGAATACATATATAAATAAATATATAAATAAAGAGATACTTGTGGCACAAATACATGCAGAAAGTTAGCAAATAACTATATATGAATGTATTATTTAGATCTAACGGATAACATTTTAAACAGATACAAATGGAAGATGCACCATATGTAAAAAAGCTCACCAGAAAGGTTCACAGGGCATCTATTTGAGGCTAAAGGTGTTCATAGAATACAGTAAAAGTTGCCCATGCAAATATGACCCTGTGGGACAAATGACTGCTGTTGCTTTGTATTTTCCCCAAAGTTTACATGAACGAAAAAGAGGTTTCTAAGGGTTTTAGATCCTAATATAGAGCAATACAGATGTGACGTTGTGTTACTCCACAGTAGGATGTTTAATATTCCACTTCAATTCAAAGTCAGATTTTGCAGATCTTATAAGACCAATAGCATCATATACCTAAAAAACAGATACTATAGGGGTCTCAATGTGGGCACTTTTCATGGGCTGAATTATTCTTCTATTTCTTTGGATTTCTCAGAATGCACTTGAACTAAGAAGCCTGTCTATTAGTGCATCAGTGGATATTGATTCATTTCAGTTTTACAGCACTTTTTTTTTCAAAAAGGCATTGTCCAGAAGCAGCTTTATAGAAATCCGTATAAAGATTTCGATCTCTAATGAGCAAGTCAGGAGTAACAGCAGCGCGGAAGAACTGTCTGAGACGATATGACGATGAAAACTTGATAGGACTCAAAAGGAAACCTATGCTCTTCTGTGAAGGCCAGATAGTGGATTTATTACATCAGTAGCTCTTAGGAACAAGCCTACAGTAGTCAGGTGAAGTATCCACTGAAGCAAGGTTGGAATTTGGATATTGGCTTGGTAATGGAAGGCAGAGGGGCCTGTTGGTGCAAGATCAGCAATGATAAATGAGACTGCATCTGCTCTGGATGGGCACAATTGCATTATGCAGATTGCATGAGAGCCAGACAGATGCAGATGACGAGGGATAACAGCATTCATAACCCACTGAGTTTCCAAACCAATGGCAAGAGGAAGGCAAAGGCAAGGAATCAAATCAGCAGTACAGATCATGAAAAATGAAAAACCATTGTAAACACTGTGATGGAGACTTTTAACACTAACCGAACATTGCCAAATAACAATAAAACAAAAAACATGTTCCATGTATTAACAATATTAAAATAGAACCAAAATTAGGCACTTTCAGTACTTTTAATTACAGGACGTGAAATTGGTTTGTGTGTTTTTGTTTTTGTTTGTTTGTTTTTTTTAAACTGCAATTGAGGCAGTGTGATGCATGTAGTTACACATGCATGATATTTTAACTAAACCATGCACTCAGAAGCTTATTTTTTTAAGCTTATTATTAATACCTACATTACATTAACATGCTATTTGATGATTGGTTTGTCCTGGTGCCACCTTGAAAATTGTCATTTTTATTTTAGCTTTTCAAGTCACTTTTCCCCAGTTACAGTATTGCTTGGTTTTTCTACTTTTACTAGTTAAAGATGTTTCATCCTTTTAAATTCAACATCACTGTCTTAATTATTACTTTATGATTTTAAAGAATTGTCTGTTAAATGGAGTGTTTTTTTGGTGAGCTATGCTGTGCGTCATACCATGTATGAGGCTGAATGATTAATAAAACATTTTGGCTTTAGTTTTTTAGTGCTTTAACCTATTGGCATTTCCTTTTAGCTGCTACACAGTGTCAGTGATCCCCTAAAGAAAACACCAGAAGACCTACAGAGATTTTTTTCCAGCTATTGTTAGATTTCATTGTTTTCTATCGTCGTCATGTTGTCCTTCTTTTTATCAGTGCTACTATCTGTTCATCAGAGTTTTGACATTATACTGTTTTCCACCTTAGGTATGGAAGAGTAAACTATGTTCTGGCTCGAAGGCTGGAGCTGCTCAGAGAGGTGGCTCGCTTGCAGGAGAGTCTCGGCGTCCCGGGCGACGTGTCCTACACCTGTGAAACAGCCGGCCATTTTTACCTTTATCAGGTATTTTCACCTCGATAGTCCTTGATTCTCCCTACTCAGGAAAACAAAAACCACAAATATGCTTTTCTGCTTGGCTGCATGCAGAAATATGAAAAAAGTGACATCTTTTTTTCCATTGGAATCAGTAGCACATAGTAACTCCTCACTGGGCAGAAACAAAGTCAACAAGCAGTGCTGTGAACAGGGTGGTAAAAAATCTGACCCAACATGGATAAAAACATAGTTAGTAGATAGTTTTGCAGGGGATGTTATGGAGAGATGCACAAGGAGGGATACAGGTTTGAGAGGATGAGAGCAGCAATTACAACCTCTGTAGAACTCAGTAGATGTGCCTGATCAGGTTTCAGACATTTACATCCAATAAGTCAGTGTCAGCATGCTTGTGTCCTTTAAACAGGGCTTTTATTTGCCTATTTATTTTTGATTCTTTCCTCCTCAGTTTTCACTGAATTCGTGTTCTACCATCTTCCACTTCTCGGTGCTTAGATCAGCTGATATATGAGATGCTTATACTCATATCAATAACAATGATGCTATGAACTAAACAACGCTACAGCCTGCAGTCAGACATACATCCTACAGACATACACGTTACTGCAGTCACACATACATGCTACTAATTAAGCTGGGCATCATTATTTCTGGTTATTTAGCAGTGATATATTGCATGTGAATGCCAGAGGCAGTGATCTAGCTCACAAACAAATACACTCTCTCTCATTTTTTTTTTTCTTTTCCCGTTTCCCTGCAGGTTATGTCACGTTGGGAGGAATACATAAGCAAGGTCAGGCCCAAACAGGGCCGTGAGGTGAGCGTACAGGACGTGGCTGCACACTTTCCTTTCAATAAGTACTTCTCAAATGCACCCCAGCCTGTCTTTAAGGGGCAGAGCTACCAGGAGGACATGGACATAGCAGAAGGCTGTTACCGTCACATCCGCAAGATCTTCACCCAACTGGAAGTAAGTGTGTGGGGGAGTTGTGCACCTAGTTCAGTGTGACTGAGAGTTGACATGGAGTTGGCTACATACAGCAGTTAAACATTGTCTATCTGAAGGATTCATTACATAACTTATGGAAGCAAAAATAATTAATTCAGAGTAATTCAATTCACTGGGAATGGGAATGTGACTAAAACATTAAAAATATTACCTCTAGTTAGTGTGGACTAAGCTTCAGATAAGCAGGAGATCATCTTTATCACTTGCACATTCTTTTAACTAGACATTTGTCATGGACAATAATGATGACATGATCAGTGAGAGTTTAACTTTCTTGTCTGCTGAAGAGTGGCATTGCCGCCCATCCTCATTCCCACCTACTCAATGCGTATCCCTTTTCATATGTTGTGCTCTTGCAGTCTCAGCCATCAGGGACAGGCCCGAATTTATACAGAGATAGCAAAATGTTACTCTCTTTTGGGAGAACTGGCCTCAAAAAGCAATAACCGATTTATTGGTTTGTAGTAATATCTCAGCCTCTGCACATGTTCATTTCCCAGAGCTGATACCAGAGCACTCTACTGACATGTTTTCTTTTTTGTGAGAAGCTTTTTTTTTTTTCTTCTATCATAGAAGAATAAGCAAGACCACACTGTCAGTTATGTTATCTCTCTTTGATAAGGCAGATGCCGACAACACATGACTGTAATAAATGTCTGACTCTTGTATTTCAAAAACATGCTGGTCCGGAGCTTGTCTCATGTTGTTTCTCGCATTCCAGCATCAGCACAGGAAGCAGCTTGGCTGCTGTTTGTCCTCTAGTGATGGGTCAGGGTTATAATTATCCTCATTAATATTGCATGATTTTATCAGTTTAATATTAAACTGAAAATAGTAACACATAAAACATTTATGATCTAGTGGTTTCAGTCGCAGCTGCTTGTGTAGTGTCTTGCTATAGATCACTGCTTTGCTCTATTCCTCCTATCTGTTATAGCAGCTCAGTATTCCCAAAAATCGGTTGCAAGCAATTTTTTTTAACACAGTAAAATCCAACCGCTTGCGCCTACCTATGATTGACAGCAGATGTTTGAGGAGATAATGGTATCTCAGAGTCATTCTTTATGCAGATTTACAGTAGATGTGAGAAACTTTAGTTCTGACTGCACTGTTGGTATTTGTACAGGAGTTTCGGGCCTTTGAGCTGCTGCGCAGCGGACTGGACAGATCAAAATACCTGCTGGTGAAAGAAGCTAAAATCATTGCCATGACCTGCACACATGCCGCTCTCAAACGCCATGACCTCGTGGAGCTCGGCTTTAAGGTAACTCTTCAAACAGAATGAAAAATTTGATATCCATTTAGGTTTTGTAAGTTTAACAAATTACACTTAAAGACATGTTGAATTTATATTGAAATTAATTAATGTTTTCTGGGGCAAAGGGTGTTTTCATATTAAAAATGCGATCCCCATTAATTGTGGGAAATTCACAACATTATTTATTTAGTTTCATATAACAAAACAGTATAATTTTTAAAACTAAACTAGAGAATTAAGTGGAAGTTTGTCGTTCCATACCATGGCTGTAGGAGATTTACAAATTAAATTTGATGACATGTTCATTTGTTTCAGTATGACAACATCCTAATGGAAGAAGCAGCTCAGATCCTGGAGATTGAAACTTTCATTCCGCTCTTACTGCAGGTATAACCTTCTCCCATGTTCAACCTGTCTCACTTTATCATAGCCTGGCAGCAAGGCAGTATCATGTTAGCCATAACTCAACATAGCTTTGAATCTGATTTTCTGTTGGGTCTCTTGCATGGTGTTGCATCAAGTTCCCACACGATGAATGTGCCCTCTGCTAAATTTTCCTGCAATGCCTCTCAATAGTTGATTGAATAATGCTTGACCCCTGAGTTTAACTCCCAATTAGGAGCTTTTGCCCTGCCAAGTCCTTTATTACTGCTGTGCTGGGAGTTAATCCCTATAAGAACAGACCTCTATGCTCCATGCTTGCATGTGCAAGGCTCAGCCAGTTTATTTTAAGGTTTCTAAATCAGCCCAGAGTAGCAAAGCAGAGAGTAAACACAGATGTGCCATTGACGGGCGTTTGACTTATGATTTAGCCTTTAACGTTGTAGCTGCTCAGTAAGGATGTTGATTTTGGGTGTATGGCTGGAGCATGTGACTACCCTTGGAGGGGGCTTTTTTTTTGTTGGAAAGCAACACATATTAAGCATTAACACTCTCCCACACTGCTAGGTGTTATCACAACATGGCTCTACTCTCCACTCTGCCACCTGTCCCTGCACTGACTGAATACTCCTGAGACCACAAGATTCAGTTTAATGTTGTGCATTACAGTAAAAGGGCTGGTTTAATGCATCTGTTTGAGGATTGCTGTTCTTGATGCCATTAAGTGGTTTCCTGATTCATCCGTCTCTAATATCTGTTAATTATTAAGTCAGGTGTTAGGCATGCTGTTGCAAGGATCACAAGTCTACTACACAGTGTGTTTTCAGGACTAAACATGAGAACTGTTCTGTTAATCTGGCTTTAAAGCAGGAGTGTCCAATCTTATCTGGATAGGGTCAGTGTGGGTGCCACACCTGAGGCTATTTAAAGTTCATCTAATTAAATGGGTGGACTCACGTGTGGCTCCTGGTGGATTAGAATGCAAACCTGCAGCCACGTCAGCCCTTTGCGGATAACAGTGAACACCCCAGTCTGAAAGCATTCAATACAATGGGATTGAAGGATTGTATAATCACTGAAATGTGATATTATGCAGATCAGATGCCTTCAAGATTAAGCATTAACATTCCTAGTTTTGTTGTCTTTTTTTTGTAACAGAATCCTGAGGATGGATACAGTCGTCTGAAGCGCTGGATCATGATTGGTGATCATCACCAGCTTCCTCCTGTGATTAAGAACATGGCCTTCCAGAAATACTCCAACATGGAGCAATCTCTGTTCACACGCTTTGTGAGATTAGGAGTGCCCACAGTGGACCTGGACGCTCAGGGCCGAGCTCGTGCCAGGTCTGTTTCTTTTCACCGATACAAAGACCATGTGTTACAGTTCCTTCCTCGTAATCTAGCTCTTAGTACATCTGTATGTATTCATCATTTCTTATCATTTGTGTCTCTTAATGTTAATGAAACCCCTCTGTTTGTGTATTGCAGTCTGTGTAATCTGTACAACTGGCGCTATAAGCGTCTAGGAAACCTCCCTCATGTTCAGAGCCAGCCAGAGTTCCAGGCTCCCAACGCAGGTTTTGCCTACGACTTCCAACTCATCAACGTGGAGAATTTCAACGGAATCGGGGAGTCTGAACCCAATCCTTACTTCTACCAGGTCTCTGTTTACATCACACACTGATTTCTGTTCACATTTTTTATGGAGCAATTCTATATTATTTATTATGGGATTAATTATGGTTAATCAAGTATGAGTAATCAAGTTCTCAAGTAAAAAGTGGTCATTTGCTTGATACATGTGGCATGATTGTAACACAAATTTATATTTTCAAGCATTTAGACAGTTTTTTTTGTTCCAAATATGAAGTATGCACATTCAAGCAGCTGTAAAATCAGGCAGGGATCACTTGAGGAGCAATAAAGAAGCTAGTGTTTACACAGTCAGTCCCAGCAGCAGCTGAACAAACGTCCACCAGGCCTCCATGGAGCTCCGGCCACAGCAGCTTTCTGCCAACGAGCCAGCCGCTATTCTAATGTACATTAGTTACACCTCATTAGTCAAAGTACTTTTACACTAATGTTCCATCTCATTCACCCTCATTGGCTCTAGATTCAGCACGTCGGGTGCTGTATGAGACTCGTATGCTTGTAAATGTCACTGTTTAAACAAGGCTTATGACTCCACTTAACCAACACTAATGTGAAATATTGATTCTTTTTCTTTTCTGTGGCCAGCTAATTGGTGAGGCAGTTTGGTTACAGGGTTGTTAAAGGTTAATATTATTAAGAGTAGAGCTATTATTGAGTGTTAGTGTGTAGACACTGTGTATGTGGCTCAGAGCATGTTGTTGGTTTGCTAAGAGCATGTTGCTGTTTTTTTTTTTTTTGTACTGAATGCTTTAGTGCATTGATGATGCCACAAATTGAACTTGTTATAAGATTCTCTGTGTGATATGTCTGTCCTCAAACTGCACTCACACTGAGCCTTTGGTTTAAAGCTATGCTGTTGCCATGGTTACTGGGGGCTCTTCGGTTGCAGCACATTAGATCGCATTTGTATAAAACCACAAGCATTCTTGTCTTTGAGTGTAGTTAACATCTGTGCTTGTGCCCAGAAAAAAAAATGTTATTGCTTAGATTGACATATTTGATCTCGAACATGTAGAAGAAGAGTGTAAGTCAGGGGCTCTCATGTACCATCGTCTGACCATTGTGTACAGATACACAGTACACAGTAGATCCACAGTGTGTGTGTGTAATGGAAACAGAGTTGGCATTTCTAGCGCTTTGGGGTTTAGCAGCTGTGGCAAGATTCCATAACCTATTTATTTCTAATTGTGTGCAGTTTTAATAGCTGCCCTGTGGTCCTTTATTGAATCTGTTGTAATGAAGTGATTCAGCCTTCCAAAAATAGTGTCACTACTTGTCCTATTCAGATGCTCCGCATTATTGAAATTGCGGCATTGTTTGCAGCTGTTTGCGATTGAGAGGCCAGATGATCCTTGTGAGAGTGAAATTCACCACCACTGAGACTTATTAATCTTGTTTGTCACTCTTTGCTTTGTCAATGTGGAATGCATGGTTATATTTCAATGCCTGGTTCGGCAGCAGGTCATTGAGCATTAAAAAGCACCATCCTTTGTTTTCTCAATCACTTATTCACTCACTTGCAGTCCAAGTATACACACAGTACAGATAAGATTTCTTACTGTGCATAGACATATTATTACCTTTGATTTAAGTGGTGGTTCAAAATGTAATAAAATAATAATAATGATCATTTTATTCTCTTCAAGTCAAGTAAAGAAGAGTTTGTCATTTCAGCCCTATATAGCTGGTCAGAAATGAAAACATAACACAGACCATGGTACTGTGTTAGTACACTAACAAATTACATACAGCAGAGTGCAGGATAGACAGCACATTACATCACAATAGTGTTCACAGAGCAGCATCAACAAGTACACAGTATGGTTTATAACACAAGGGTTGAGAGATTGTCTAAAATATACAGATTTAGGAGGTCAAGTTCTCCTTTACCTGGTGTCTTAAACTGTAGTCTCATAAATGAGAAACTAGATAAAACAGCTTGTATTGTTTCATTTATTTTCTTCTTCAGTGGTAAATAAGCAGAACATGATCATGCTGCTTTGCTTCGACATGGAAAATCATGAACAAAATATTTTAAAATGTCATAGTTTGGAAATATTGCACAAGTGAAGTTCTCTATGCCTGCAGTTCGTTGCCCAGAGCTTCATCCTCTCTGTCCTCGGTGACTTTACAGTGCTCAATCACCTTGTACTTGAACACATGCAGAGCGAAATCCAAAGGTGTGAGAGAGACAGAACTGTTATCCAACAGCTAAAGACTTTCTGACATTACGCTTTGTCAAGGACACACATGTAACAGGCTTTATATAGTCATGATCAGTTTCCAGGAATAAACATACTGGCAAATCAAAATGGAGTGAATAAATGGGATTGTGCCTTGATGATGCTAGAGTCAGGGATTTGTTAAGGTTCTAAACAGATTTGTTTATATGTATGATGTATTCAGGTCCTGCCTGAATTCTTATTAGAATAAAACCTTTTCAGCAACCGTTAACGTTGTACCTGCTGTTTAACAAGTGTTTCAGAAAATGATGGCTTAATTGTTTTTGTCACACTACCACAGCTTAACGTGACTCTTTCCCCACAGCTGTATCTAAAGGTGCTGTTTGTCACATTTTTCATTATTTTTAATGTGTTGTTTCTTTCCTGTGTGTAGAACCTTGCTGAGGCAGAATACTCGGTGGCTCTGTACATGTACATGAGGCTGTTGGGTTACCCAGCAGAGCGCATCAGCATCCTCACTACTTACAATGGCCAGAAGCACTTAATCCGAGATGTCATCAACCAGCGGTGTGCCAACAACCTCTTCTTCGGCCAGCCCAACAAAGTAATCACAATCTTACAAATAAGTTTATCTCTGCTGAATGCTTATATAATTTGCATGCATACATCAGATAGATCAGAGAATTAGGGAAACAGAAGAACAGAATGTCTCTAACGACTAACGATCCTTCTGACTGAGTTACACAGAACCCAGAGTTCAGAATTGTGTGCATGCGAGTGTTTGTGTGTGGGCAGGGATGGGGTAGTCTGACAGTGGCTGACAAAGAAGCAGGGCACGTGGCTCTATCCTAAATAAAATTACCATGTGCTCTCAGTTACACCATTACTCAGGAGGAAGTTATCACAGGAGTTATACACATATTCACAGTTAATTTGAGAATCAAAGAATTGCAAAGGTTAAAGTTATAAGGTAAACATTCATGCAGTGCTTAAAAAACAGGAAGCCATTGAAGATTTGCAGGTTTATTCATTTTGGTGACAGGGAAAGAAATAGAGCCATGATGAGAATGTGCTGAACTGCAGAACAGTCACCCGGCCTGCATCTGGCCGTAACGCTGCTGACAGTTTGTCAGAATGGCTAAAACAAATCAAATGTCATTTCAGGAGTCTGTTACAAGTGCTCTAATTAGAGAGAAGAAGAAAGGGAGAAGCAAAAAAACATCATTTTGAAAAGGAGATTATTATTAGACTCTAGACAAGCCCTAGAGAAAAGTGAAGCACAAACTATGTGCGGCTTCAAAGAAAAACACCACCACATTTACATATACATGAGTGTGGAGAAATATGTATACGGCTTTCAGCTGCTTACCGCCGAGCGGATTGTTTATATTAAAATCTGCTGTACTTTTCCCATGACCACTCAACCTCTTACAGTGTATAGATGCCTGTTGATGAAAAAATGCACTAATGCAGATGCAGGGTGAACTAGATTCACACAATACACACATGCGCGCACACACACACAAAGACTAATAAATCAAGTGTTAAGCTTATGTACTCAAGAAAAAAAATCATGTATTCTGGCAGAATAGCACACATTTGCAGGTACTGTTAAATCAGAGTTTGTGAAAACAGAACATTTAACAAGTCTCATTTAGGTTTGCACATTGTAAATTTGACAGGCCAAAGCAGACTACTGGAGAACCGCCAATAAATCTTTTACTTCAGTGACCATCTGCTGAGAGGCATCACCTACACCAATCCCAGTCTGAGGGTGCTAATGAGAGGAAGAAGCTTGTATGTTCTGCTCTCATGGACTCTTTCAGGGGCACCTTTACTCATCAACAGGTTATAATTGAGCTGAGGCTCAGTGGTGTTGCACTTTGACTCACCATGCACTGGCTGAAGTTTGAGGTTCGACATGGATTCCCCATGCCCTTGAGCAGAATACAATCCACAATGTTGGAGAACTTACTGAAGGCAAATAATAAAATGCTCTGCCATGCTGCACCAGCTGGAGAAAAGCAGGGCAAAGCATTTTGGACATAACCGCATGGCATATCTAGTCCATCATGTTTCTGAAGGCGGTTCCTCAGGGGTAGGGCATGGTTGCCTCAGCCAACAACTGTGTTGATGGTTCAGAAAAGCAGGGCATCTGAGGGAATGTCTGTAGACAGAGCTGAAATGGCCTGTCTAAACCTACAGATCTCACTGCTTCCTGCTATTGTAAAGTGGCATGTTGTTGCTTGCGGTGCTGCACCTGTTCTGTATAGCAACAGAGAGCTGTAAATAGATGGCCTTCTCTCTCTCCCACCCCCCACCCCCGTTTTTGTTTTTTTATTATTTTTTCCCTCTTTATTTGTCCACCAAAAGGCCCCAGCAGTAGATTGTCTCAGTGGACTGGATGTCTGGAAATAGTTCAAGCCTGAGATTTATTTAAAGGTGCTGCCCATTTGTCAGGGAACACTTTAGCTGGGTCTCATTTTTTCTGTTTATCATGCCCAGATCAGACAGAAGCAGCCAGCACTACTGCGCTCTGATAACCTACAATGATTTTATCAACCTGCAGCAGCTTTTCTTTCTTCGCTCAGTTGTGAATGTGTGTGAGTGTGTGTGTGTGCGTAAGAGAGTTTGTGCAGTGTAGCAGCTTGCAGCATTATTGTACAGAGATGCGCACAGAATTGTGTTTTAAATGTGCTTTTTGGGGTTTTATTAAAAGAGGATTAGTTTACCTGCCTGGGTTCTTTCCCTAAGCATGTTTTCCTGATCGTGTCAAAAAGCCAATCAGGAAAACTCAGGTGTGCATGTAGATAAATAGCCGTGTAAGGTTTTTGCCTGCTTCATGCTGCCTCGCTGTGTTTTAATACATGCAAAGCTGCAAGCCCCAGCCATTTTTGTTTAAAAAAAAAAAAAAAAAAAGAAAAAAAAAAATATATATATAATTTTGTATTTATTCATTCATTTATTTTTATTTATTTATTTTTTCTATATAGTAAATAGAAAAACAGGTAAGCAGGATCAGCCGGCTGCATTAAAAAAAAACTGGGATGTTCTTTTTTTTAGGTAACTACAGTGGACAGGTTTCAGGGTCAGCAGAATGACTACATCATCCTCTCGCTGGTACGCACCAAAGCTGTAGGACATTTGAGGTAAGCATGTTGGTTTTGCACACAATTGATGAATTTTAAAGCTATCATGTTGACCCTCCTCTACCCCATCTACCCCAATTTAGTTCCTACAGTACACTTGTTAGCCCATGCAGAGTCAGAAACCTTGTATAATGCTTATATGAAAAGAAGGACTGTCGTATATAGAATGATTGGCAAATATGGAGCAATGCAAAGCTTCACGATCAAAGCACTGGCCCGAAAGGCTCCTTAGTGTCAGTGTTCTTAGAGAGTGACTATTGAATGTAAACATAAATGTAACATTCAGTGACTCCTATGTTAGTGTGTTGCATATTTAATAAACATCTGAAGTGTTAAAAAAATGCCGCAGCGTTTTTTTTTCCAGTGTAAGAATTATTGCTGTCTGGTGGTGTGTTTATTGTGAACATTGAGACATGCTCAGCACAGCACACTGAACCTGCAGCCTGGAAATGGAGTTTTAGCCTAATGAATAAGTTATGGCTTTGTATCTGTGCTCTGCAAGCCTAATGTCCTTAAAAGCACTAGAAGACTATAATCGTCTTCAGAAACATGCCGAGCTGAAGCAAAAGCGTTTACTGTCAGTCCTCTCTGCACTACTTTACCTCTGATACTTTAAAAGTCTGAGGTAGTGCATTCTATTTAGTTTGGGCTGATGGACCTGAAGCCACATGAAAGAACGAAAGTTTGTTTTTCTTCCCTTTCCTCTATTTTAGACATCTTGAATGAGTCAAAGGTTCTGCACTTTGGTTATTTTGCTTGTAGCTTTTATGTTGAAAGTTTTGATTCATTCTTGATATTATCTCCAGTCATCTTTTAAAGATTATAAAAGCTGTGATTTCATTCAGCAGACACTATACACTTCTGTATTAACACTAGAATGGCTATGCAGATAAAATAGCTCTGATGTCTTACAGAAGTGGACTCTCTAAAGACATGCATACACACATTCAGTATCTGGTCTAAATGAATAACATTTTTTACATTTATATCAGATGTCTGTGTGTGTGCGCGTCTGTCTGTGTATGTGTGTGTCTGTCTGTCTGTCTGTGTGTGTGTGCCTCTGTCTGTCTGTCTGTGTATGTGTGTGTCTGTCTGTCTGTCTGTCTGTGTATGTGTGTGCGTCTGTCTGTCTGTGTGTGTGTGCGTCTGTCTGTGTGTGTGTGCGTCTGTGTGTGTGTCTGCGTCTGTCTGTGTGTGTGTGCGTCTGTCTGTGTGTGTGTGCGTCTGTCTGTGTGTGCGTCTGTCTGTGTGTGCGTCTGTCTGTGTGTGCGTCTGTCTGTGTGTGCGTCTGTCTGTGTGTGCGTCTGTCTGTGTGTGCGTCTGTCTGTGTGTGCGTCAGTCTGTGTGTGCGTCTGTCTGTGTGTGCGTCTGTCTGTGTGTGTGCGTCTGTCTGTGTGTGTGCGTCTGTCTGTGTGTGTGCGTCTGTCTGTGTGTGCGTCTGTCTGTGTGTGTGTGCGTCTGTCTGTGTGTGTGTGCGTCTGTCTGTGTGTGTGTGCGTCTGTCTGTGTGTGTGCGTCTGTGTGTGTGTGTGCGTCTGTGTGTGTGCGTCTGTGTGTCTGTCTGTGTGTGTACGCGTCTGTCTGTGTGTGTGGGCGTCTGTGTGTCTGTCTGTGTGTGCGTCTGTCTGTGTGTGCGTCTGTGTGTGTGCGCGTCTGTCTGTGTGTGTGCGTCTGTGTGTGTGCGTCTGTGTGTGTGGGCGTCTGTGTGTCTGTCTGTGTGTGTGTGTCTGTGTGTGTGTGTGTGTGTGTGTGTGTGTGTGTGTGTGTGTGCGTCTGTGTGTGTGTGTGCGTCTGTGTGTGTGTGCGTCT
Source organism: Tachysurus vachellii (assembly GCF_030014155.1). Taxonomy (NCBI): domain Eukaryota; kingdom Metazoa; phylum Chordata; class Actinopteri; order Siluriformes; family Bagridae; genus Tachysurus; species Tachysurus vachellii. The sequence goes on from NC_083469.1 coordinate 11,584,603, forward strand.
GTGTGTGTGTGCGTCTGTGTGTGTGTGCGTCTGTGTGTGTGTGTGCATCTGTGTGTGTGGGCGTCTGTGTGTGTGGGCGTCTGTGTGTCTGTGTGTGTACGCGTCTGTCTGTGTGTGTGCGTCTGTGTGTGTGGGCGTCTGTGTGTCTGTCTGTGTGTGTGTGCGTCTGTGTGTGTGCGCGTCTGTCTGTCTGTGTGCGCGTCTGTCTGTGTGTGCGTCTGTGTGTGTGTGCGTCTGTGTGTGTGGGCATCTGTGTGTCTGTGTGTGTGCGTCTGTGTGTGTGTGTGTGTGTGCTTCTGTCTGTGTGTGTGCTTCTGTCTGTGTGTGTGCGTCTGTCTGTGTGTGTGCGTCTGTCTGTGTGTGTGCGTCTGCCTCTGTGTGTGGGTGCGTCTGTGTGTGTGCGCGTCTGTGTGTGTGCGCGTCTGTGTGTGTACGCGTCTGTGTGTACGCGTCTGTGTGTACGCGTCTGTGTGCGTCTGTGTGTGTGTGTGCGTCTGTCTGTGTGTGTGTGCGTCTGTCTGTGTGTGTGTGCGTCTGTCTGTGTGTGTGTGTGTGCGTCTGTCTGTGTGTGTGTGTGTGTGCGTCTGTCTGTGTGTGTGTGCGTCTGTCTGTGTGTGTGCGTCTGTCTGTGTGTGTGCGTCTGTCTGTGTGTGTGTGCGTCTGTCTGTGTGTGTGTGCGTCTGTCTGTGTGTGTGTGCGTCTGTCTGTGTGTGTGTGCGTCTGTCTGTGTGTGTGTGCGTCTGTCTGTGTGTGTGTGTGCGTCTGTCTGTGTGTGTGCGTCTGTCTGTGTGTCCGTCTGTCTGTGTGTGTCTGTCTGTGTGTGCGTCTGTGTGTCTGTCTGTGTGTGCATCTGCCTCTGTGTGTGTGCATCTGCCTCTGTGTGTGTGCGTCTGTTCATCTGTCTGTGTGTGTGTCTGTGCGTCTGTCTGTGCGTGTGCGTCTGTGCGTGTGCGTCTGTCTGTGCGTGTGCGTCTGTCTGTGTGTGTGTGCGTCTGTCTGTGTGTGTGTGCGTCTGTCTGTGTGTGTGCGCGTCTGTCTGTGTGTGTGCGCGTCTGTGTGTGTGTGTGTGTGCGTCTGCCTCTGTGTGCGCACGTCTGCCTCCGTGTGCGCGCGTTTGTGTGTCTGTCTGTGTGTGTGTGCGCGTCTGCCTCTGTGTGCGCACGTTTGCCTCCGTGTGCGCGCGTTGTGTGTCTGTCTGTGTGTGTGTGCGTCTGCCTCTGTGTGCGCACGTCTGCCTCTGTGTGCGCGCGTTGTGTGTCTGTCTGTGTGTGTGTGCGTCTGCCTCTGTGTGCGCACGTCTGTGTGTCTGTCTGTGTGTGTGTGCGTCTGCCTCTGTGTGCGCGCATCTGTGTGTCTGTCTGTGTGTGTGTGCGTCTGCCTCTGTGTGCGCGCGCCTGTCTGTCTGTGTGTGTGTGTGTGCGTCTGCCTCTGTGTGCGCGCGTTGTGTGTCTGTCTGTGTGTGTGTGCGTCTGCCTGTGTGTGCGCGCGTCTGTGTGTCTGTCTGTCTGTGTGTGTGCGTCTGCCTCTGTGTGCGCGCGTCTGTGTGTCTGTCTGTGTGCGTCTGTGTGTGTGCGTCTGCCTCTGTGTGCGCGCGTCTGCCTCTGTGTGCGTGCGTCTGTGTGTCTGTCTGTGTGTGTGTGCGTCTGCCTCTGTGTGTGCGCGTCTGTGTGTCTGTGTGTGTGGGTCTGCCTCTGTGTGCGCGCGTCTGTGTGTCTGTCTGTGTGTCTGTCTGTATGTATGTGCGTCTGCCTCTGTGTGCGCGCGTCTGTGTGTCTGTCTGTGTGTGTGTGCGTCTGCCTCTGTGTGCGCGCGTCTGTGTGTCTGTCTGTGTGTGTGCGTCTGCCTCTGTGTGCGCGCGTCTGTCTGTGTGTGTGTGCGTCTGCCTCTGTGTGTGCGCGTCTGTGTGTTTGTCTGTGTGTGTGTGTGTGTCTGCCTCTGTGTGCGCGCGTCTGTGTGTCTGTCTGTGTGTGTGTGCGTCTGCCTCTGTGTGTGCGCGTCTGTGTGTCTGTCTGTGTGTGTGTGCGTCTGCCTCTGTGTGTGCGCGTCTGTGTGTCTGTCTGTGTGTGTGTGCGTCTGCCTCTGTGTGCGCGCGTCTGTGTGTCTGTCTGTGTGTGTGTGCGTCTGCCTCTGTGTGCGCGCGTCTGTGTGTCTGTCTGTGTGTGTGTGCGTCTGCCTCTGTGTGCGCGCGTCTGTGTGTCTGTCTGTGTGTGTGTGTGCGTCTGCCTCTGTGTGCGCGCGTCTGTGTGTCTGTCTGTGTGTGTGTGCGTCTGCCTCTGTGTACGTCTCTGTGTGTGCGAGAGAAGATGCTGAACTGAAGCCGGTACTAAAGAAAAGACTAGTGTGTGTGATTAAAGCCTTACAGTCCGACTCCTTACAGCACAGAGTGCCTTATCAGCCTTTTTCCAATTGAACCTGTTTCATTAATGAGGACTTTTATTGAGCTCTGATCATGAGGAAAGGCAAACTACCCCAACTGTGGAAGAATCTAACGCATCTAAACCCATAATTGTCTTCCTTTTCACTCTTTCTTCCTCCCTGCTTTTTCTGTAAGTTGCATTTTTTATTTTGATTCAACCATCTTAATCTTGTGTCTGCAGAGATGTGCGGCGTTTAGTGGTAGCTATGTCCAGGGCCAGGCTGGGTTTATACATCTTTGCTCGAGTCTCCCTTTTCCAGAACTGCTTTGAGCTGACGCCCGCCTTCAATCAGCTGACTGCACTGCCGCTGCAACTGCACATCCGACCTCAAGAGTATTACAACTCCGTGAGTACACAATGATGCATGTGTAGAGAGATTTATGGTGATAGTCAAGCTGTCAAATCCTTCAAGGCCAATTAATGTGTCTAGCAAAACATAACCAAACAATTATTTTAGCCTTACACTAAAATCAAATCTTGTTTTTAAGGGCTGTATTCAAAATACAGTCCTACTGAACACCCTTTCAACACACACTGAGTATTGTCTGGGTTTTGTGGAACAGTAATGATTTACAATCCTAGTAGCGGCGTCACTCAGCATCAGAAAGGTTTCCTTTTATTCTTGTTCTCTTAATCTCAACTAAATATCAAGATCAATTATCAGATACATTTTTATCATGTGTCTGAAACCACAGTAGTTGAAGTATAGAATTATATTAAAACAAAAAACCTTCATTAATTTGGTTGTAATAAACACCATGTCTGACATGATTTATAGCACAAAAACTATTTCAAGGAGACTTAATAATAAGAGAGAATGAGAGTAATTTTATCAAGAATTTCTATATTCACTGTAGCAATGTGTGTAGCAGGACCTGACTCACACACACACACACACACACACACACACTCAGCCTGTTCACTTTCCTTAAAGAATAGTTCCCTTGCCCAGTTGTAACAGACCTATAATGCAATAGACACCAATTGATTATGAAGACTAAAATCAGATGTCCATGCTGTCTGTCTGTTTTTCAAGTTCTTGAAATATTCATAAATGTACTTTAGTAGCATCCAAAAAATGGATGTCATTTTGTTAATAAATTGCAGCGCTGAATAGCAGACACTACAATTCCAAGAGCGCTTGGCTTTTTAACAGAATATTAATTTTTCTAGTGTGGCTCAAATAAATGCAATAGGCGTCTGGCCCTGTCCAGTACTGTGCATAGACAGATAGACAGAAAATAGTTATCAAATTCATACAGTGCAGAGAACACTTCAAAAATAATGTCATGGAAAATGATGTAAAAGATTAAGATTACTCTCTGTCTCCATCTTTCCTTACAGACTGAGGAACGTTCCAAAGAGCCTGCTCGGGTAATACAGGACATGCCTGAAATGGCCAACCTGGTCTACAATATGTACATGCATATGATGCAGAGAACACAGCAGTACAGACAGGTGAGCACTCCAATGGGTCATTTCCTTTTCCAAACATTATTATATATTATTCATTATAAAACCGTCTGAATTCTTTTTTTGTTGAAAATGTGATTCATCTGTAATATATTCAGTTTAGTTCTTCATGGTGAAACCTAAGCAGTGAGCATAAATGCAGTGTGTTGAATGAGAGATAAATTGCTGCTAATGAAGACCTGCTGAGCTAAATTGTGGAGTGAGCTCAAGCTCTGCTCTCGAACTCCCAAACCAGAGCAGAATGTCAGTTTTAGAGCTGCTCTTGGTTTATGTGGCCTGTTAAAGCCCTTTTACACGAGAAGCAGAGACACATGCATCAGCAAAGGCTGATGTGGAGCAGTTCTATAAATATAAAATAAAAAGGGCTGTACTAATGTAAGGATCATTATAAACTTGCCTTTTTTCTACATCAATCAACAGTTGCACGTCTTTCCATCTTAAACAGCCGCATATGAATATTTGCCTTCAATTACCAATATTTTGTTAGATTAATTTCCAACCAAAATCAGGAGCATGCAGGTTTGTGAAGCCACTGATTTAGATTATTGTCATACAGTACAAAGTACAGCATTAATATTGTATTTTGTCATGTTTCTAGCTAGAAATCCTGAGGCCACCGTTGATTGATACAGTTGTTTGGTGGTCTGGAATAAAATGGGCTTAAGATGACCTCCAAAGTGAATGAGGGCTATTGGCATTTTAATACATATCTAGGATTTAATTCTTTATAAATATTCCACAAGTCAAGTTCATATGCATAAAAGTATTTATCATGGAGATCAGTAAGTAGGGAAAAGTAGGGATGCAACCCCAAAGTTTTGAATCCTTGTCTGTATGATGCACTTAAAGTTATAACTAGCTTTTCCCTTGTATATTATGTAGGCTTCCAGTTATTCAGCATAGTCAGTTAGGTTTCCAGGCAAATGTATCATTTGTCCACCACTGAAATAGTATTTAAACACTGACATTTGTGTTGACACACTTCATATGCTCACATCTGGAAAAGTCCAATAGTGGGTTTAGGACAATTAGAACACAATAGGCTCTGGGAGCAATACACACTATTTCCAAAGCACTAACTACAAATGATCAAATGATCATGAGGAGAATCTGGGCAACCTCTATTTAGATATGCAGAGCTTCTACACGAGTTTCTGTAGCACTAGATTTGTTTGTAGCAAACTTGTAGTATCTTTATCTATGTTTAGGAAACTTCTAAATAGCCATGTTCTTCTTTCTTTGTCTTTGTGCAGCAGCAGCAGATCCTCCCACCCCCTCAGCAAGTAACGACAGAGGAAGAGTCTGACGTGAATATGAGGGAAGAAGAAGAGCAAAAAGAAGGTCAACCTGAAGAAGAGAACAAGGAAGATGTGACTGGAGATAATTCTGAGCAGAAAGAGTCTGAGATGGAGATAGAGATGAAGTCTGGCGTGGAAGAGCAGCACACAGAGGAACACGCTAAAATGCCTGAACACCCAGGTAGAGACAGTGACAGCGGGGACAGTGAGGAGGAAGAGCCCTAGGACAAATCCACCCACACGCCACACCTCTGTTGGCCAGGGTCCACTGCACCATCCACCAGGCTGTGATTTTTTTTATTTTTTTTTTCCATGTTTTTTTTTTTTTACCTCACCTTGATTTGGTTTCTTGAACAACAATTGCCTTTTGTAAGGAAACTTTTGTAATAAAAATTAAAGAAGTTAAATTTACAGAAACTTGTTTGTGTGTGTATGAGTGGTACTGAAAAGTTTCTCCCAGAGTGTTTCTCCTCATATAGTGTCTCCTACATGCAGCCTACTTCTCATTATAAACTTCCTGCTTGTTTTATATTTATTGATTTTTTTTTTGCTCTTAATATGGCTGTTCATGAATGCATGCCTTGAGCAACTTCTAAAAGTCTTCCTCCTTCATAATGCAGCACATTTTTTTTTTCACTTATCCCCAATTTCAAGAACTTCAATCTAGCACTTCTTAGAAACTAGTGTTAAGCAGATGGAATTTGTCGCTGCTGTTCACTTACACACAGCCAGTTTCATGCAGTCGGTGCAGAGACGGTGAGACACGGCTAACTCTTTAACTTGCAGAAATTCATTCATTCATTCATTCATCTTCTACCGCTTATCCGAACTACCTCGGGTCACGGGGAGCCTGTGCCTATCTCAGGCGTCATCGGGCATCAAGGCAGGATACACCCTGGACGGAGTGCCAACCCATCGCAGGGCACACACACACTCTCATTCACTCAATCACACACTAGGGACAATTTTCCAGAGATGCCAATCAACCTACCATGCATGTCTTTGGACCGGGGGAGGAAACCGGAGTACCCGGAGGAAACCCCCGAGGCACGGGGAGAACATGCACACTCCACACACACAAGGTGGAGGCGGGAATCGAACCCCGACCCTGGAGGTGTGAGGCGAACGTGCTAACCACTAAGCCACCGTGCCCCCCTTGCAGAAATTACTTTTATTTATTTATTTGCGCTTTGGAGAGGTTAGAGGATTTTTGTTTTGCTTTGATTTTAATTCCACAAGTAATGGAAGAGAGTCCAAGTTTGATTGGTTACTGTGTTTTCACCAGTCTGTGTTGGTGAAGCAGCAGTTTGTGGATGAGGCTCCCTGCTCCCCACCTACAGGCATGAGCTGTGGGTAGTGACTGACAAAATGAGGTCACAATTACATATGGTGGAAATTAGATTCCGCCAGAGTTTCTGAGCTTCTGCATACTCTCAGTTGACATTGATTAAGGTGGTTTGGGCAGCAGTGGAACAGTATGAGGCATGTCCCACCGGATGCAGTGGAGGGATTATTTTATTCACTTGGCTTTGAAATGTCTAGAAGGCGTTGGAATGAGTGGCAAGAGATCAGAAAGTATAGATTGACAGTCTTAGTCTGTGGACACTCTTTTCTCACAAGGAAAACTGGAAGAATGAATGAATGAATGGTTGAGATGGAAGGAGGACAAACTCACCCTCAAGCAATGTTGATGCACAATTTTATTATGAACACTGCATGCATGCTCTCTTCTCACACATAGGGCTTAGGCAGAAGTAGTGACTGTAATATTAATATCCCTACCAGGCTGTGAATCTATAATTGTTGTGCTTGTGACAGAGAAATTCAGTGAATACACAAAAAACCTATATATTATCCATTCTTCTATTTGAAGGCCATTGTGCCGGTCCATGAGGTTAGATCTATACAACATCCTTAGCTTGGGTACTGAAGGAACATGTAGAACAGAGTACAAAGTATTATGAGCTCTTGCAATCAGAATTTAAATCACCTGCCTAGTTACATTGGAAAAGTAGGAGTATATTTCTATCATTCCATTTTTTCTGAGTTATCCAGACACACAGGAAGTGTTTGTTATACACATTATAAAGTATGGCCTATGTAACCAATTGTGAACTAGCCAATTTTCTTATGTTAATCTACTAGATGGTGTCTGGTTGGCTAGTAATTTTGAGGGCACTCAAATATTTAATGCAGTGAAGTTACTATGGACTGACTCTGCTCTCCTCTTCCGCTACAAAAGACCAACAATGGCCTTTATAAGATATGCATAAGCATTGCATAAATCTTTTTAAGCAGTAATTGAGTATATAAATTATGTGAAATTTCATAGAAGTTATATAACTCTTTTAAAGTGTCATTCCAAAGTATCTTAAATATTTGAATGCCCTCAAATTAACGTAGTAAGTGAATTAGCATTTATACCATCGATTCATTACCATGAAGTGACCCAACCAAAAACATAAACATAAACAAAGTGTTGTTCTCTTCTGTCACAAAACTTGTAATGTTGTCACGAATTTTACATAATCTAATTATGATATACCTTTCATAAATTCTCCAGAATTACTTTAGTAAAGATGTACTAATAGGAATGTATGCACAATGTAAGCAAGCTTGTGAGTAATGCTTTGCATGTATAGCATGTTCATTATGGTTTAATATGTGACGGATGTCCTGTACTGTGATTATATCCATGATTAAAGATATGTTAATATGTTTTAACTAATGTAAAGTATAAAAGTAACGATCATGCATTATTCTGACATATTTCAGCCATTTATTTTAAGAACATTTACAGCTACCCAGCTTCCAAATCCTAATCCTGACCTATCCAGGATATTGGTGAATATAAAGCAACAAATATGCACTTGACATTTGTAGATGAAAGCATTTATTTTGATTCGTGCATATTTCATGATCATTCCAAAATGTCATTTATCTTCATTTTCCTCACTATTGACTGGTGTATTGTGTGACAATCATTCTTTGAAATGACACAGTAAGACCTAATCTTTGAGGAAAATATATAGCTATAGCTGTTTCAGATAACTTCAAATGCAATATTTATGAGACTGCAAAACAAGACAAACTGCACATGTTCAAGCGGAAATATTTTTGAAAAGAGATTTCATGACAAAGGCAATACTGGACAAAATCTAGTTTAGTTTCAAGTGTGTGCTTGTTTTCTTTTCCCTTACTGTAAAGAAAAGCTGGCAGTGGACAGGCATGGCAGAGAGGACACAGTGGGACATAGAGGATGGCAATGTGTCATGGGCTGAGATTGGGCCCAGGCTGGAAATATTCTATTTCAGTGTGAGATGGAGAGAGGAAACAGGGCCGCCTGTCTTGCTGAGCTAATATGTGGGGGATTTTCAGAGAGGATATGGAATGCTGAGCATCCAATTAACCTCATACCGCTTTTCTAATTTGGCTCTCACACACTGGACAGGGAGTGGACTCTCCTGTACTGCTGGCTCAGGGAATCTCATGACTTACTACAGCACAGTGGTGTAAGTACATTCATTTATTATGTTTGTATATACATATATATATATATATATATGTATATATATATATATATATATATATATATATATATATACACATATATAGATAGATAGATAGATAGATAGATAGATAGATAGATAGAAAATCTATCTGTATGTATATGCAAAGTGTGTGTGTATTATATACTGTCTCTAAATATTATATAAATGGATGTTATACTTACCTACATGGAGCCTTGAAGAAAACCCACAGAACAGGACACAGTGGAACTAACTGTGCAGTGCCATATAAAATTCATTCCTCAAATTGCTGTGCCCAGAAGATGGTCATGTGTATCCTATCAATGGTTCGTAGTGATGCCAGTACATACATACATAGATACACTCACTGAGCACTTTATTATCAACACCTAAGCATCCATACAATTATCTTATCAGCCAATCGTATGACAGCAGGGAAATGCATAAAATCCTGCAGATGCAAACCAGCAGCTTCAAGTAATCAACCATCAGAATGGGGGAAATGTGATCTCTGTGATTTTAGGATGTGGTAGATGAGACATTTGCAGCATAAAATTGTACCTGAAAAATTGTCATCATGGACCAGAATCTCACAGGAATGTTCGAAAATCTTGTGGAATCTTTGCTATGAACTTTGAGGTCGTTTAGAGAGCAAAGGGAGGCACTACACAGTATTTCGCAGGACTTTCACAGCATTTATCCACATTATGTATCCCTAACATTTTACATATATAATATGAAATGTATATGTTTACATACATATACATGCGCATCATCTATTTATCTGAATAGAGAAACATCCAGCAAAGAAAAACATCTGAAGTAATACTAAAGGAAATTCACGGGTTTGTTGACATTTACCTGAAATGTTATTTGATTTAACCTCTCAAGCTTATATTCAAAAGACAATAACTTTTTCAACTTGTATTTGGGATAGCAAATGTCTGCTGACATGCTGACACACACACACACATATATACATATATAACCCAAACCAACCAGTGCATTAGAACAACCTAGTCAGTCTATACTGGGGCAGTACTTGGTTTCCAAATAGACCAAATTACATGGCAGGCCATGTTGGTGTAAAATTTGGATATATATGTCTTGTCTCATGTCTCACTTTCATGTATTGTTGTCACTATTGTATTCATTCACTTTGCTGTGAATAATTCATTGTTATAATAGCTGACAGCCCAGGGCCACGTACATGAGCATGAACTGAATAATTCTATTGCTTTTTAGGGCATGATGGTCGGTATGGGACAAAAAGATTCCTATGTGGGTAATGAGGCTCAAAGTAAGAGAGGCATCCTGATGCTTCAAAAGTACCCTATTGAGCATGGCATCATCACCAACTACGATGATATGGAAAAGATCTGGCACTACACATTCTACAATGAGCTGCGTGTGGCACCTGAGGAGCACCCAACCCTACTAACTGAGGCTCCTCTCAACCCCAAGGCCAACCGAGAGATGACGCAGATCATGTTTGAGACCTTTAATGTACCTGCCATGTATTTGGCTATCCGAGCTGTGCTCTCGCTCTATAGATGTTATTATTCTTATTAACCAATTATGCTGTTATTTTTATCTAATGGTATGACATAAAAAATTAAAAAACATGTAATCATTTAAGTTGCCTGGGACTATTGCATTGCTCTAAGAGGGTTTTTAAGTTGATAAGCTGCTCAGGCTTGCTGAATACTGAATATGTACTACATACTGAATATATATTTCACACCTGAGAATGTAAAGCAATTTTAACTGTTATATGCTTAGGGCTGTATAAGATAATGGACAATATCTTTTTTTTTCTTGGTCTAGAGTCACTGATGCTTTCCTTTGTTTAGACTCACAAAACTGCTCACTTTTTTATTGCCACAGGAATGGAGTCTGCTGGAATTCATGAAACAACATACAACAGCATTATAAAGTGTGATATTGACATTCATAAGGATCTGTATGCCAACAATGTCCTCTCTGGTGGCACCACCATGAATCCTGGTAATGCTGACTGCATGCAGAAGGAAATCACAGCTCTCGCCCCTATCACAATGAAAATTAAGGTAATTTCTATTCTATTCTATTCTATTCTATTCTATTCTGTTCTATAGATTGTAAGCATTTGACTCTTTTGTTTGTTTTATATAATTGCTCCTCTTGAACGTAAGTAATCTGTTTGTATTGGAGGCTCCATTTTGGCCTCCCGCTCCACCTTCCAGCAGATGTGGACAAGTAAAGAGGAATATGATGAGGCTGGACCCTCCGTTGTCCACCAAAAGTGCTTTTAAACATCATTGCATTGAATATCTCAACTGCCACACTTCACAAATACTAAAGAATGCATTATTTATAAGCACAAATGCTGTTTTATGTTGCACTGGATTTATAGGTACAGGTTTCCTATTAAACAATGATCTGGATTTATTCATTCATTCATTTATTTTCTACCGCTTATCCGAACTACCTGGGGTCACGGGGAGACTGTGCCTATCTCAGGCGTCATCAGGCATCAAGGCAGGATACACCCAGGATGGAGTGCCAACCCATCGCAGGGCACACACACTCTATCTGGATTTATTGTTTGTGTGAAAAGAAAGCTGCAGTATATATATTTAAAACAAATATTCTAACTTGTATGAAAAATGTTTGTACAAAATATTTCAGGCATAAAGTCATTTAATGAAAATTATAACTTCTTTTTAAGGAAAAACAAGTTTCAGTAAACAGCTACCTTCATTTACAGCCTTACTTTCCTGTTAGCAGATTGACAAAGAAGTTGTGTAGTCAGTGGTTGTCAGTTTGCATACACTAATGAAGATGATCACAAAACAAAAACACGGATTAATACCTTGTAAGGCTTCTCTAAAGAACGTTAAGACAAACATTCTATATGACTACCTTCTCTTGTCAGTGGGGTGGCACCCTTGAGAATGCACATTCTGTACCTCTCATCTGGAAACGCATGCCTTAAAAATAAGGTCCATAAATGAATTATAAATTATTTTAGTTTAAAGTTGCAATGCGTACACCTTTTATACGTAAAAGGAATATACTCAAAGAACAACAACGTGTACCTTCGACGGCACTATTCCAGCCACACGGATAGATACAGTTTAGTAACATTTTTGGGTGATTATGCATGTGCATGTCATGGGCAACGATGACCCAAGATATCTTCAAACCAATCTTTAAAGGGATTCTCCGATACGATTATCTGTACCTTAATAAATTGTCGTTAAATACATTTAGGTGTGATCGTGCAGGATTTGAGGGTGAAACAAAGGGCGGGGCCGGAGATGACGTTCCTATTTTTATCCACATCACGGCGATAAAGCGATTAGAATCTCAGAGCTCCTCGCGCTGAGCAGCTCGCGGTAGCTTCTTAAGAAGCATTAGGAATGGTCGCAGTGAAAACAAAAATAAAAAAAAACAGCTTAGAGAAGTACAGTCCAAGAGGACGGGGAATTCCTCAGGGAAGGCGCTCGTGGCCGTGATAGCAACAAGTATGACAGAGAAAAAAATAGGACACATCCTGTGTTTAAGCCAATAACACTTCACTGGCCACCCCCTCTGCATCCTTGATTCTATTTAGTTTCAGCATCATTGTGCAAAACTCTGCTCTTCTACCCGGTGCTTCTGCAGAGCTCAACGCGAGTCACCATTCCTGCGGTCCATCATCTACACAATTATTGTAAATAAGAATTGTCTTGTGTTTGGACAGCTTTTTGCAGACCTTTGTGCCCCGTGACGCAGGAAGAACTATTAAAGAAGATTAGCACTGGCGAGGCATTATATCCAACCTCCCACCAGTCACACGCCGCGCGACCTATCAACTTGATCTTAGGATCGAAAATAGGAGGGCTCATATTTTAATCAGCACTTCGGACTGGAAGACAAGTAAAAGTAGGATCGCCCGGTGATCCCCTGGCATAACAACTGACCACGGCGCAGGGAACAAGAACCGTGATCAATGATTTGGGCAGAAAAAATCGGGCCCATTGGACAATAAAAAGGAAATAGTCTAGTATTTTTTCCCGCGGATTGAGTGCGAAGTGCTGTGCGCTCTCGTCTCCGAATGAACAGAAATGGGGGAATGGACCATACTCGAGAGGCTCCTAGAGGCTGCTGTCCAGCAGCACTCTACTATGATCGGAAGGTAAGTCAAAAAGCCATCTATATTTGTCGATGAGAGTGAGTATCATTTCATTTAAAGTAGGTTTTGGAGCTGGTTTAATAGGTGAACATCATTCACTGGGCGTGCGCAAAGAAGGGCGCAACAGCCTACTTTACTCCTTTAAAAAAAAAGATAAATATAATTTCGTTCTAAATAACATTTTTTACTGCTCAAACTGTACAATATTTTAATAGAATTTTAGGGAATTAAAAAGAAAATCCATCCTAACCACATGAGCGGCGAATTTTACGCGCACAGCAGGCAACATGCGCTTGAGTTTCAGCACTGGACAGCTCCCAGATCTCGTGCTGCTGTTTGCTTTTTCAAATCATTTTTATGTCGTAAAAAAATAATTTTAACTTAAAGTTCACACGCTTAGTCATGTTCTGTTTCTTTATTTGCTTGTATGCTTTAGGATCCTATTAACAGTGGTGGTGATCTTCCGGATCCTAATCGTAGCCATAGTTGGAGAGACAGTTTACGACGACGAACAAACAATGTTTGTCTGTAACGCTTTACAGCCGGGCTGTAACCAAGCGTGCTACGACAAGGCCTTCCCAATCTCACACATAAGATACTGGGTGTTTCAAATAATCATGGTCTGCACCCCGAGCCTTTGCTTCATCACCTACTCGGTTCATCAGTCTGCAAAACAGAAGGACCGCCGCTTCTCCACCGTGTATCTCACCGTGGATAAGGACCAAGACTCACTGAAGCGAGAGGACAGCAAAAAGATAAAGAACACGATCGGGAACGGAGTTCTGCAAAATGCTGAGAACTCCAATAAAGAGGCTGAACCCGACTGCTTGGAGGTTAAAGAAATGCCCAACCCAAATTTGCGGCCTGGCAAGTCCAAAATGAGGCGTCAGGAGGGCATCTCCAGGTTTTACATCATCCAAGTGGTTTTCAGAAACGTCCTGGAAATTGGCTTCCTAGTGGGCCAGTACTTCCTGTACGGATTCAATGTCCCCGCCGTGTACGAGTGCGACCGGTACCCGTGCATCAAGGAGGTCGAGTGCTACGTGTCAAGGCCCACGGAGAAAACGGTCTTCCTGGTGTTCATGTTTGCTGTCAGCGGCTTCTGCGTAATACTCAATCTGGCCGAGCTCAATCATCTGGGCTGGAGGAAAATCAAAACGGCCGTAAGAGGAGTGCAGGCTCGAAGAAAGTCCGTCTACGAGATCAGAAACAAGGACTTGCCCCGCCTGAGCGTACCGAATTTCGGCCGCACTCAATCCAGTGACTCTGCATATGTGTAGTTCAGTATAACCAAGTATCCAGCACACATGAACGAGATGGACGGCTCTGCTCGCCGCTATAACGTGTCATCAGTTAAAGGAGTGGGTAATTTTTTCTGTTTTCTTGTCCTTTAAGGACGGCGTGGAGGATGGCTGACACGTTTGCGCTGATGCGACTTTTCTCCGTGCCGTTTGGAGCACAAGGACAGAGTACACCGCGCATTTACTCTCCTGTGGGCCGCTTAGTTGTAGGTACTTGAAGAGAGTAAATGCGTTTTGCACTAAATAACGATAAAACCCGGGCCACGCACATCTCTCATTGTGCCGTTATCGGTGTTTTTAAGCGATTTTCCACCGGCTTTTTGTCCCACATCATTACATTTTAGCTATAGGTACAACGCACAGCAGTTTGACTAAGTCCACATTCAGCCTATAAAATAAGATAGAATAATATGAGGGGCGAATATGTTCCTATAATATATCAAATATTTTCTTTTTTGTTGCCTGTGTTGCACCGCTGACCTTAATGTATGTAACCATTCCAGAGCTTTAGTGGATTTGCTGCAAACGCTTACCTTAATTTTAAACCCACCAAAGCGCCCACGGCTTTCATTTGTTAAGTGTTCTTTATTTTTTTTCGTGTAATTAAGTGCCATACTTGTACATAAGATGCATATGTATACAAACATATATATATATAAAATCTCTAATAATAATAATTATTATTATAGACATTATTAAAGCGGATTCCTTGCTCGGATTGCTAAACACCGCCCAGGTTTGCTTGAAGTCTATTCGTTGTGATTTAAATTAAAAAAAGATATATAGATATAAATATACAGATATTCGGCATTTTTCTCTTTTAACTTGAAAACGAAAAATGACCGAGAAATAAACAAAGTGCTGGTCTTTTTTGTACACAATAATCTCTTTATTCGCCACAATAGGTGATAAAAAAATGATAGCACACATATTTTATAAGAAATTATATATTATATAACGGAAAATCAAAATATGGACAATGAGAACTTCCTCTGGTGCTACATTTTTTCCCACCTAACAGCTGTCTGTGTAATCCAGGAAAATAAGAAAAAAAAAATTTCATCAGAGCAAACAAGTGAAAGAAATGTACACCACAGCCGTTTGGAGCCCTGAGGCTTTCTCTGCATCTCTCTGTGACCTGGCATGCGTCTATCTCAGGCACTAAGAAAGAAATGTGCTGCATTAAGTGTCAGTATGAGGTATGAAAATTGATTTGACTGAAATCTCATTCCTTGTCAGTAATGTTAGGAATTTCCTATATTTAAATAACGTTTGTTTCCATCTATTCTGAATGCGCTTCATAACTGTGACCTGGGAAATATTTTGATTGAGTCTATCCAAAATTTCACACTCAGTATTTTCCAGTTATTAGGACTTTTTATACCCTTTGAATTCTAAGGTCAAGTAAAGAGTTGCATGTTTAAGAAAGCATATTAGAGAGCATTAGGATGTTGTCGAGGAATTGCAGGGTCTCGGCTGCTATTGCTTGGGAGTTGGTCTTTCCCTTTTTTCCGTTCCTGTCTTTATTTGTTGCGTAAGAAATAGTGCAATGTAGTGTCTTCAGATATTCGCTCTTCCTGAAGGTCAGGAGAAAATAGAAACGTTAAGAAAAATGTTGACCGCAGTGTGGGGACTGAGAATCAAGGAGGATCTAGGGACTCGCTCACTGCAGCATCTGCCATAATGACTCTGCAATGCAAGACTGAAGATGGAGGAGCTGGTAACTCTCACATCAATCTTCAACTCCGAAGAGATGTTTCAGGTTTCCAAAGCTCAGAAACTAATTCCTAAACTCATAAACAATGCTGCAGGGAAGAAAAGTATAACGTGCCTGATCGGCCGGACAGTGCAATGCAACACTCAGCCTTTTTCTCTCCTCCCCTTTCTGTCCTATGACCAACATTCCAAAACTGCATTTATCTTGAATCAGTGAGATACACACGGACTTTAATAAACTGTCATGAGAGCCCACACAACTCTAAACCGAGATGTCACTGAACTGAGCACATTGTGATTGTGTATGCAATCCACACACAAAAAAAGCTTTAATAAAAAACCTTCCCTGCTGAATGTGAAAATATCTAAATATCTCAGCATTTCTCTTCCCCCTCCTTCCCCTTTCTCTCTCTCTCTCTCTCTCTCTCTCTCTCTCTCTCTCTCTCTCTCTCTCTCTCTCTCTCTCTCTCTAGTTCCCTCCCTCTGCTTTCTCTCTCTCTCTCTCTCTCTCTCTCTCTCTCTCTCTCTCTCTCTCTCTCTCTCTCTCTCTCTCCCTTTCCTCCTTTGTGTGTCTGCATGTGGTAAGATTGCGGCAATATTCATTCTGGCTTCACATATATAGTGCTTCTACTGTTTTTCTGCATCCATATTGAGAGACAAATTTGTTTTCACAGCATTTCAGAAACAATACATACGTACCTCAAAGATATAAAGGCATAAAGATATAAACCTCATAAAATATGACCATTTCCAAACACATTCATCAGTTCTACTTGAATTTTCCAGGTGCATTAAAAAGTAAGGAAATTCATAAATTAAAGGAACTCCATTAGAATAGAATTAGATGAGCATATTGGAGCATGTGATACCCAAGAATCAATCTGTCAATCTATTGATTTATCACCGTTTTCGAATCATCAATGCTCAATCTTTTTATACCTTTGTACAACTGAACCCTTATATAAATCTGTGGACTTAACTCAATCTTCTCATTTGCTCATTTACTATAAAGTATTCTTAAAACATAGTGGCTCTAGTTTATTGCATAGTTATATTTGATGGTTCTGAAAAGAAATTCAAATGAAATAATGACTTACATATAAGCGCATGGATGCTAAATCATTTTTCAAGGTATAACTTCCTGAAGGTGAAAGACTTAACAACACATTTAAACCTATCACTTATAATCTTTTTGCTGTTTTTCCTATTAAAGGACAGTTTGTAGCCAATGCTAAATATTTTCCATCAATGGCACAGATATTGAATGATCATAAATCTAATGCAGATGCAGCTATATTGACTCTCTTTTCATTATTATAATATTGAATGTAACATGCCGAAATGAGATGTTGAGGCTTAAAGCTGGTAGGGAGTTAAAAACTACCTTTTATTCTTAAAGCCCTGAAATGCAGCTGGAACATTACTGAAGGTCATTTCTTATCTGAAAACAGTGTGCATTACATTATAGTTATATAAGATTTCTATAACATAAACATGAACATAAGAATAATAAATACAGTTACATCTGCTCCTTTATTCATTTCTTTTTACATTACAGTAAATTTCTAGACTATGTTGTTTTATTGAGCCACCATGATTTCACAATCATGCACACTGATCATCATCCCGATTTAGTTTAGAAAACAGCAGAAACTGGTGTGTGTCAGGTACTAGAAGATTTCCAAGCAGTACAAATTTGCTTTTTTTTTGACAAATATTACTGCAATATACGTGAAAATGTTAAGAATTACAGATACATATTTACGTTTCAGCTATTTTCCTGGTAATTTATTAATATTCATGGTTATTTATTACTTCACAATGTTAACTAAATGTTATAATAACAACTAATTTCCCTCTTCTAGATATTCACAGTGACATTAAAGATTCATTTATCTTACAATTTAACAGCATTTAAAAGCATTGGTACCTTTGAAAAATCTTAAACACAATAAGCCCCACAAACCCTTACAGCTGAAACCAACCTGTCCTAAAATAAACTTCCCATTTTAAAAGACACATGCAGAGAAGCAGGCAAAGCTTGAATCTGCATCTTTAGAGAACTGCAATGAAAGGAGACATGCAGGCAGAAGAAAATGCTGAATGCACTTTTTAATTCAGATGTTATAAAATGAGTCTGCTTACAGTTTAGTCACACCATGAACACTATGACATATTACCCGTGGCACAAACGACAAAATACAGCTGCTGCTATATGCAAAAGGTTTATCATCACTATAAAATATAACTCAGTATTCTACAGATTTGGTGACCTCATTTCTTCATAATTTTTTCCAGATATCCTCTAAAAAAAGGAAGTTACATGCGTCAAAGGAAAAGTGTTTAAGTCAATGTCACCTCTGTACACCTAATCTGCCTTCTTAAACCTGCACCATAGTTAAAAAACAACACTCTCTCTCTCTCTCTCTCTCTCTCTCTCTCTCTCTCTCTCTCTCTCTCTCTCTCTATTAAATGAAAATGTAATATCAGAAGGATTTTTTTTGTTTTTATTATTCTTTATTACTGCAGACACACAAAAGCCTCTTCTCAGTGATGAGCTGGAAAGAATAAAATTCATGGACATGTCTGGACCAACAATTTCTTTTTCTACAGTAACACAAAATGCTAATACACTGGTTACTATCTAAAAATTTATATATATATAATTTGAGAGATTATGAAGTACATTATAATTTACAAATACAATCCTGATTTTTTTTTAATGAATTTTCCAATAAAAGAATTCTTTCCATAGGTGTGTGGGTAAATACTTGTGCAGCTGCCAGCTGCTCTTTGTATCTACTTTAAAACTATAAAGAGCTCTGACACTATGCATCATTGAAATCCAATCCAGCTAGATGTGCTTGTAAATGTGAACACAACACTGTATAATTGAGAGATCTAGTTACACAGAACCATGTTATTAAGACATTACACTCAAACTAATGTCAAGCAGGCAGCCCCCAGTTAGATCGCCTGTGCTCCAGAGCCTGAAAAAATGCATTTAATTCAATTACTTCCTTTGATAATATCTATAATATTTTGCTTGCTTGTGCCAGTAGTATTCCCACCTCACCTGTATACTCTCTCTCTCTCTCTCTCTCTCTCTCTCTCTCTCTCTCTCTCTCTCTCTCTCTCTCTCTCTCTCTCTCTCTGTTATTCCAGTTTGCAGGATGGGTGGACACCGTTGGCTAGCTAGCCAATTGTTCTTGATAAATGTATATGCTACGCACCATTGGGCAGCCAATAAAAATCTCTGGGCGACAAACCTTAATCAGCAACAAAGGTGCTCCCTGTCTGACAGGATTACGGCCAACCCAGCAGAATGGGGGGGTGGAGGGGAAGTGGAGCACACCGGGGAGATTTAATTATCCACCAGCACAGCACTGACACTCAGAGAGGTTGCAGTATAATCAACACCACACACACACACACACACACACACAGGAGAGAACCAGTAAAGAGTCCACAACATATTGGGAACGAGTATGTGTGTCTGTATACCAACTGCAAGAGAAACAACTGCAAGAGTATTTTCAAAAATCCAAATATGATGCTCATTTTTATACTGCTTATAGAGAAGAGGACTGCCAGTCTTTGTCTTTTTCTCTTCTAATTTGTGCATGGCATCATTGTGCAAATTGCTTGGCTCTTGTGAGGTTCACTAGCTAACTGATTAAATCACACCTCACAGATGGAGCTCTCAGGTTTTTGATCTAACATATTCTCCCTCTCACTTGGCTCTATGTGTGTGTGTATGTGTGTGTGTGTGTGTGTGTGTGTGTGTGTGTGTGTGTGTGTGTGTGTGTGTGTGTGTGTGTGTGTGTGTGTATGTCTGTGTGTGTGTATGTCTGTGTGTGTGAGCGCGTGTGTTTTAAAAATATCTGTTAGGTTGACTGTAACAGACTTTCAAAAACGTACCTTGTCCCAGGGGTTCATATTCTTATTTTTGTAACTTTAATATGTATTTTTACCTGGAAATGTGAATAAAGTGCACTTTTAAAGAAATAATTAATGTACATAACTGGACCTGTATAACCTTTTAGAGTAAAGCTTAACATTTTCACAAAATGCACCTTTCTTGGTAAAAGCTACACACCAATGTTTAAAAAAAAAAATCAGTGTAAGCTTGATGGTTCCACCCCAGTGACAAGGAATGGTAGCATTTAATAACCTATTTTCTGAGAGTACATTGTTTTCGCTTCACAGGTTACACCTTTCTCATTTGTCTTTAAGACATCCTTACATACTGTATACTAGTTAAAAATGTTTGATTTGGAAAAACGTTATTTCACCCTGATTCACCCTCACTCTGTTATTTGTTGTAAACCTTCAGGGTTTATTCTTTTATTTATTTTACATAGATAGCTTCTGAACTGTGCTGTTTATAATTCATTTTTCTGTCTGATGCTAATCAGAAATAGAAATCTAAAGGGCTTCAAGTTTTACACTAGGCACACATTGGACCGCTTTAAAGGAAAAAAGGATCAAGTTTACATGAAAGCCAGTTATGATAGTGATGTGTAAGGAAATGTCTAGTGGTGTGGTGATTTAGAAGTAAACACTAATGCTGTATTTTTCATACAAAGTGGAAATGAATCTCAGACAGGGCTGGTTCAGCAATTTTCCTCATAATTCACATGTTCCAAATAGATTTTAGCTGGTTTTCTAACAATAAGGCTTTTTTAGTCACATGTGCAGTGTAACAGCTGCAGAAACACAAGTGCCAAAGCAGAGTGGGGCTCCTCAGCATCCACACACAAGTCTGTGGGTAAATGTTTGTGTGTATAGATATGAAATAGGTTTGGGATAATTCTTATATTTATTTTTCTATAACTTTTACAGCATCTCATTTTTTTTATACAACTGAGGGTTAAGGGCCTTCCTCAGGGGCAGAATAGTGGTAGCTTGGTAGACCTGGGATCGAACTCACAACCTTCCAATTAGTAGCCCAACGCCTTAACCACTAGACTACCACACGCCTATAATACTCCTTACTCATCAGTGTGATGACCTACCAGGTCATTATTGAAGATGGACTGCCCCTGCTTCCTGTGAAATATGGTTAGAACCTGCGCTGACTCTAATTAATCTCCAAGGACATGGACACTATGTCAATCAATGCCAGGCATCAAGAGACATGGCCAAGAATTGTTGTCCTTTGAACCCAGGACCCAGCTGTCTCACTGTAGCCATATGTCTGCCACAGTCTGTGCATCCCAGGATGGGGGATGGAGAAAATAATAATGCTGTAAGGACCCTTACACTCTGCAGTAAGTATCTAATGCAAAACTTGAGCATGATGCCAGTGTCTCAGGGGACAGAATCATCTCGTCCTATTTATTGGACTCCATTCCATTCCATTACCATGTGATTCATCTGCCATCAGTCCACCCATCTCTATCACATGCTTCTACACAGAAGGAAGATCAATTGACTTTGTCCTATAGGGTCGACATATTCTACTCCAGCTAAGCAGTTGTGGTACACAGGAATGGCAGCTATTTGCCTCACCCTGGCCACTCTTTTTAATTATGCTTTTCTTCCATAAAAAGATTAATTCTTTCCTGCCCAACTTTCCTCTCGGGAACTCAAAATTTTACACATTTGTAGTTAACCAAAGCATCGCAGCAAGGACTGGAGCTGCAAATATTGACCCTCATCACTTTTCTCTCTCTCTCTCTCTCTCTCTCTCTCTCTCTCTCTCTCTGTGTGTGTTTTTTGTTAGACTTTTAGAGAAAGATAATTATTTGCAAGTAACAAAAACATGATTTAACAATTACAAATACAGTGCAGTATCTCAACCACATATCACATACAGATCTTTGTTCCAAAAATAATGCACTAAATGAAAAAAAACATATTGTAGTAAAATAAATCTCCCATATGACAGGAGAAGAAAGGTGGCAAGAATAACAGGAAGGGATGAAAGAGGAAGAATAGGAACCAAGAGAAAACATTTAGCTTCAGGTATCATAAAATCAGAAATTTTTTAAAGTCATGTCTTTATTAGCATTTAATCCAGTTAAAATGTATTAAGTGTGTGTGTGTGTGTGTGTGTGTGTGTTTGTGTGAGTGTGAGTGTGTGTTTGTTTCATTTTATTCAATCTTCTTTCTAACCCAAGCATAGTTTGAAAGCATTATGAATCTAAAAGTAACAGGATAGATTCTAAATATAACTGATAGATTCAATAAAATAAAATAAAACACACAAACACAGAGAAATAATACATCTAGGTCTAGATATGGCACCCAGATGTTCATGTTCACTGTAAAGTTAACCAGAATATTCACTGGTGCATTATTATTATTATTATTATTATTATTATTATTATTATTATTATTATTAGTAGTAGTAGTAGTAGTAGTAGTAGTAGTAGTAGTAGTAGTAGTGGTAGTAAGAACTCATTAGTAGATCTACTGTATCTATTTTATATAACTGATTCCATTACCCATCTACATACATGCAGAAGTCATCCATTTTATTTTGGCTTTGCTGTATTCCTATCTCTCTATGTTGACCTATTAGACCTCAGTCTCCTGCTCTTTTTCTGAGGTCTTGTCTGTCTCCAGCTGTCTCTTTCTCATTTTCTACACAGATTGGAGGTTTGACTTGAAGTCCTGCCACAGTCCTGTATTTTCACTGTCAATTTTCTCACTGAAAAGAGATTCACTTCACCACAAATTTATTTCAATTGCTCTTGCTTGGTATCAGAGATGTGATACAAGTGTTCATGGCAAAAACTGAAACAGAGACAGAAGTCATATAACTCAGAGGTGAGTAATTTATAAGACTTGCTTACATTTACTTAGAAAGTTTATATTTCTTTCAGTAATGGTTGTATCCTATATGGATTCTTATTATGTTTCACTATTTGCTAAAAAGTAGTATTAAATTTATATTAAATTATGAGTTAAATGATTAGCTGGAGTTATCACTTCAATACTCAGATAGAGGGTGGACACTGCAAAGAGTTACTGATAAAGTAATATAATGTATTTACAGGTACCTGTACCTTTATAGTATAATGTTTCCAGTAATATACTGTAAATCTTTTCAAATACTACGCATATTATTTGCTCCTTTGTCTGATGTAAACTTCATCCAAAGCAACTTACAATTTAGGCAGGATAGAACTGAGCAAACGCAGCCGTTTGCAGCTGTCCCAAGCACTGAGCTAAAACTCTTCAAATACCTCTAGCACTTTACTAAATCAACATTTTACTTAAATGCAAACTTACATGAAGGAGGTTCGTGATCACCTAAAAAGTCATGAAAATATACAGCACAACAGCACTTGTATTAGATATATACTAACGCTACAGTTTCCAGTATTTTACTGTAAAACAATGCACTGCTCTAATCACCCAATCCTGTAAAGTAATAAAAATATATTTTGCCATCAACCATTTTTTTATCCGTATAAAAGCAAGCTGTAAAACTCTGTAGTGTTGAACAGCTGCACATAACCACATGTCTGGTCATTTTGATGCTGACTTAATAAACATATCACTGCTACATGGTATTTTACAGACTTCACTTTCTAATTATGCTGCATATAGATCTCCCAGGGACTCTGCTGATAAATAATAAGTGTTTGAATGGCACACACATTTGCTATTATATTACATTTGATTGAATGAATTCTCTGCCTAAAACTCTCAACATGCTATAGCAGTTACAAAAACTCAGCACAATCGTGCAAAAAATGGAGAATAGGATTGATATATAGGGATTTCTTAAATTATAGGATATCATATCATAGGTTATTTAAGCAAAGGTAGTCTTCATTTTCCAGGATGGACAGATCCATAAATGTAAATTGTTCAGGTGTTTGTTAAGGGTTCATTAGATAGTTAAAGGTGCTTGGACTTTTAAAATGGTTTACCAATCTGAAAGGTAAACACCCGGTCATAGGGTTTGAAGAGTTTCTCTATAGACTGTACAGAGCAAAGAGAGCACCAGAAAGTATGAAAAGATCTTGAGGAGCTTGAGGACTCTTTTGTCTCATGCAAGCTGATTTGTATGCATGGGATTTAAAGTCCATCAGCTGAATTAAGACTATGTGAGATGTTCTGACAGAGTTGCAGCGGCAGCCGTGAAAACATCAAAGGAGACGAGGACAACCTCCACAGCAAAGGGTCGTGTCCTTTTCAGCACGTCTCAGAGCTCCCTCCTTTATGTCTCTCCAATTATTTTTATCTCCATCAAAAGAGAGCTCAGCTGTGAACTGCGTCCTTCTCCTCCGTCATCCCATAGTCACATTAGTACACTCAGCAGACCAGTCGCCTCTCAGGTGAACAGAAATCAGACTGCTGGACTGCAAAACCCATGAGTATTAAACATGCCAGTGTCTACTAAAGAAAAGATTAGTAGTCAGTAGACACTGAGCATGGCACAATCCCACTGCATTATTCTGATGTTGCTGTGCTTAACTATGTTATTAGTGGAAAGCAAAATATACCTGAAAACCAGCAGCAATGTGACATACTAGTATACAAGATTTTAGGTAAATCGAATTTTATAAAATAAAACTGCAGCCCTGAACATTCAGAGCCTTTCCCATGAGGTGAACTCTCGACCCCACCCACACTGCAGAGGCAAATTGTGCTTCTGCATAAAATTAAAGCAAATGAACATTTATTCATTTCTTATTCATATGCTGCAGGCCTTAGCTGCCTCTCTCTACTAGAAAACACAATTTATTTGTTCTGCTGAACTCATCTTCCACCTAAAATCCCTTGACAAATATGGAAATGAGATTTGGCCAACAGATGAATTTCTGACAGCCATGACAATGAACTTGCATTTGCTTCATGGGCTGAATAATGCTTTTAAAGGCATGTGAGGACATATCCACTATAATCATCCATCTCTAATGCCATACTTGGTATGCTCAACAACACAAGCCTCATTGAACTTAATTTAAGACTGCTTTTCAAGCTCACGCTGCCTAAGGCAATTAAAGCGCAAAAGAATTAGAGTAAAGAATATAATGAAGAGTTTTGTAATTAACACATCAGCACAGCACATCTCGTGAATTTTCATGAACCATAAAAAATATATCCTTTACAAATGGTAACAGTAGAAATTAAATTAAATGGACTTCATGAATAATTCTGTCTGCGTGTGTCTGTCTCAGAGGGGAAGCATATCTTCAGGGAAATTAAGCACACACGGATCACTGCAAAATCCTTTGTATTAATCAATTTCATAGAAATGACAAAAAAAGAAACAGAAGGAAATTTCTTGCAATAATCCGAAAGGTTTGTGTCATTTCATTGGAAAGCTACATCTAAATGCAGAGAAAGATGCTAAAAAATAAAAGATGCTGTTTTAGCACATGGACTAGACAATATATTGGTAACATCCCACAGTGTGTATTATCTGTCATGCTGAGATCTCTGTAGTTAATAAGTCTCCTGACCAGCTGCTCAATACCAGTCGAATTGGCAGGAAAAGCTTTTACATATGTAGATAAATGTTAATGATACTGGTGTCGGCCCAAAGTGTGTCTCTTCTTGTAAATATTAGTGACAATAAAAATACAGAAACTCAAAATATTTAATTTCTTTAATGTGATCAGAGATTAGTGTGAAATGTAAAATCTAAACTAATTACACAGGAGCAACATTTGAAGAATAATTTGCTTTTATCACTAAAAGAAATCAGTAAAAAAAAAAAACTCAATAAATTAAGCGTAAAGTGTCACATTGAAACATAATTTAAAATATTACAATTATTTGGAGAACATCAGTTGCTTGTGACCACAGTTTTTGTGGGACGGCACATTAATTATAACAAACATCAAGCATCAAAATTATGTTGAAAAGCAATTACAATTAATTTATGTTATATGCTACTGTCTAATACATTTTATGAGCAACCTTCGAATAGACATTTGAGAGCTGACAGTATAAAGTTATCCTACAGACAGACTAATAGCTTGTTTTGAACCAATTCTGCAAAAGTTCCTTCCGTCTACATCTCATAAACCGCACAAAAGACCTTAAACTACCTCAAAGAATTTGGGCTTCTTTTCATGTGGGCTTCTTTTTCTCAGCAGGGAAGACAAGGTCACTGTGGTGCAGCTGCATTTCTGATATATATGGATATGATCCACACCACAATCCCACTTTCTGTCTGTGTATCTTTGCAACATATAATACAGTAAAGATGTTTCGGCCACATACACACAGTCTGCGTGTACACTTTTTTCTGTGCTTGCAGAAATGTATTTGATTTAATAGATGATTTACATGGTCAGATTTATGGACAGAATTTTTTATGTACTGATTCATTAATATGCATTTTAGGACAGAATTTCAAGTCATGAGGTATGCGTACTTATGAATCACATAAAGATAAGTAAGGGTGCAGAGGGGTGTGGCACCGGCTTCCATACGCAGTGGATACTGCGGCACACAGTCTTGTGGAGAGACTCCACCTCAGCTCTCATCAGCTTGGCTTCCATGGCATTTTGGCTGCCAGTAATACTGCAGAGAGTGGTGTGTTAGAAAAGGTACAAGATAATCAAACCATAGCCTAAGCTGAAAGCAATTAGAGGCCAGAAATACAGAAAGGAAGATGAGAATATATTAATTGTAATACAGGAATCATTTCCTGTATATATTGCTATGCTATCTCCAGCTGGCTTGCTTCTCACTTCGCTATCATCTGCAGGGTCTCACTTTTCTATACTCATCTCATTGCTCCAGTTTTGTACCGCAGGACCGCCCCGTTACACTCCTCCTCCCTTCTCCCCAGTCTCAGTGTAGCTGTAACTGCAGCACAGCTTTCTTTCAGTGCCTCCTCTAAACCGAAGGTTTGCATCAACACACAAGGGAAAAGCCCTCACTGAAGTTGGAAGTGCCAGCGATGGCTGCTAATGTGGAATGCAGAGGAATGCAGAGGAATGCAGAGGAATGCAGAGCACCAGCTCTATCATAATCCAGTGTTCATTTAAAACAGTAAAGACTCATTGTTAGAGGGCTAATTGTTATCTGATATAAATAATAAACCAGTACCATACAATTTATTTTCATTGATTAAACCATTAGCAACTTTTATCTAGACTAAATAATTACACTTCAGATTTGATGCAAGGAGTAACATGTATTGTGAAACAGAACCCCAGGCCTCTGCTATTGTCATGGCTCAGAGTGAAACACACAGAAGAAGAGACAGTTTTTCTGGTTTGCTTCAGAGTATTGGATTTCTGCTTCTCTGCTTTGGCTAGCATTCCTTCATTTTTCTTTCTCGAAAAACATGGCCCATTTATCCCAGCTCAATTATTGAAGCCTCGGTGAGCACGGTTGATGGATAGAGCTTTGTTTTAGCCTCACCACTGCTGACACATAATTCACCCAGTGGTTTACTCATCCATTAACCAGTCAAATCAGCACTGTTTATAAGCACTGGCCATCATCTCTAATCGAGCTATAATCTTCAGTGAGATAAACACAGAAACAGAACTGAGTGTATATTCAAGTGCAATCCAACTAGCCCCTCTTAGCTTGTCAGAATAAAAGTTGCAATAGAACTTCTTATCAGTCAGCACATCAACTCAGGCCTCATTTGGGGTAATTATATCCTTTATTAAGTGCTTGCTATAAATTAATTCTATTCTAAAAGAAAAAAAATAATTACAGATCTTTTAAGCATATGATTCGATCCTGAGTTTGGTGCTTTTTAATCTTCTACATATATCCAGGTTCTTAGAAAAATAAGAGTCTGAGTGAGCTGGTCTCAGTGCACTTCCAGGCAAACTCAAGTCCAATTTCATTGCAGTGAGAAAGCAATTCAACACTGAAAGGTCCTGAGTGCAGAAAGTAAACAAAGCATGCTCTGTATTATTGGTGGGCAAATATTTTTTTTATTGTAGATACAAGCTGCTAAACTGTTAAAGGCAAGTTTTTTGTCTAGTGGTATCTCTGTTTTTTCCATGATCAGGTGATTTTTGTGATTACTAAATGTACTTTTTATAATTCCCCTATGTTTGTCCAATGAACTGTTTTAAGTTTTTTTCCAGGCTTAAAAGCCCCTGAGGGTTTTTGTTCCTAAAAGTATGTTAAATTATAAAACCAAACCAAATAATCAATCGTTTTATTTTGATTCACCAAACTTAAGAAGATAAAACTATTAGATTATTAATAGATCTGACCACATATATAAAACGTAGAGAATTTTTGTTAATAAAAGTATGTATTTTTAGAGATCCAGGTTGACCATAAAGGGGAATTACCATTAGCACAGTTTTTGTCCTACAATTACCACTTCATCTGTCCCACATACCACAGGTTACACAGTACCAATAATGTGAATCCCACCCAAATCTGAACATTTGGGTGGGACGATAACTCAAAACAGAGCTCACACCTGGGCCACCTTTAGCCCAAAGGCTATACTAGTATCTGGTTTATTTTAATCACAGGTTCCAAATACAACTGCAAACTTCTCTGGTCATTTGAGACAAACTCAATGAATTTGGCCCAGAATCATCTCCAATCTAATGACTTTATGAGATTGGCCAGAATGGCCCAAAAGGTGTAAAGGGTCTCCAGAGAAAAAAAATAATCAGCTGCATAGTAAAGTACTGTAAATGCAAATGCATAGAAAGGTGTAGGATGAGTTGCCCAGTAAAGAAACCTTGACTAGACATTTGATTGCATCTTGTGTTGATCAATGATGGAAAGACTCCCTGTAGCTCTGGGGAAGGGCTCGTCTCAGAGCTGAGACTGATATACTTTGAAGCTCTTTCCCTGTTGCACAAATGCCAGGACCACTCTGAGCTTCACATGCCCTCAGCCATGTCTGTCAATCTCAGACTGTCTGCATCACATGCATGCAGATGACCACTGTGGCACCATGACACGCAGTTACTCTGGAGCCACTTCTGAGGAAGCAAAGCAGACTGATACAGATTCTGTCTTGCAATTTGGCTCTTATATTCTGTACAGACATATAAATCAACGGTGCAGTAACTGCACTAGTGTGGAGCTTAATCCATCAGTGGATGAATGAATGTGTCAGATCATTAAGAAAACATGACAACATGTTCTCTCCTGATATAAATTATCTCATACACATCCAGCTTTCATAAGTGAGTAGTTGTAGGAACAATACTACCTCTTCAATGTTTAATGGTTTCATGTCTAAGAACAAGATAATGAAAAAAAGTTACTATTTCTGATCACTATAAAATGTTCCAATGACCAGTGGGAAATTTTTTAATGAGCCCAGCCAGTGTCAACATGATATAATCACTGGCTATATAAGATCCACTGACATCCAGGACAAAATGTCAGAATAAATCAGACACCATGTAAATATAAACACACAACTGAATATCCCACACATAAATTTACACAAAACAGCATCCTCATTCATGCTGCACATAATTAAAGAAAACCTAAGGGTTTATGTGTGTGTGTAGGTGGGGGGCTTTGGGGGCAGGGGCATGGGGTTAAGCAAAGTCCACTTGGTCTGATGGCTTAAGCAGGGTACTTTAGAGTCAGACTCCATTCTCAGATGAGCTAAAAATAGAATCAAAGCTTTTGCCGTGGTTAATCTCTGTGCTGATTAGTATGGAGTTAAATCAGATTCACCAGAACCTGAATCCACAGTGCATGAATTAAAGAGTGCATAGAAATAGCATCTAAACAAATATTTAATCAAACTAAAAGACTACTTATATAATATCTATAGTCAAATATTTATAACATTTGGAAATACAAGCTGCTCTTAATGGATGAATGACACCAAAAAATAAAAAGAATATATTAAAATTAAGGATTTATTTTTGTGTATACTGTAGGATATGAATCCACCTGCCTGACTGAACAATGAACATATAAATAAAGTGAAATCCCATGGATTATATTTTCAATTAGAATTAGTTGCTTCAGTATAATGCACTTATATTATGCATATTCATTTCCTTAAAGGTTTTGCATAATAATACCTAGCTAACATTATCCATGTATCCATTTTTCAACCCTGTTTGAGCAGTGTTTTAGTTATTTATAGTTTCTCTTTATGGTGTAAGTATCACATTAGTGGGTTGTCTCAGAAAATTTGATCCATGTCCCAGAATGCAGTTTCACGGAAGGGGCAGGAACACATTTTCCCGACTTGTTCATCCACACCATGTATATTGAGAATAAGACATTATTGTAATTATGCTGTAATATACCAAAAGACAATCACTGAGGGAAGAGCTATGAGCCTTATTGCTTCAGTGCCTGCTGTGAGTAGTCAAACCTACACACAACAGTATAGCACAGATCTGTAAACTAAAACAGTATTTTTTTACTATTGGATCTACTTATAGCTGTAATAAGACAACAATAAAATTATTAGATCTGTGTTTCAGGTTTAATTCAAGGTGAATTTAACTCCAAAGATTACTAACTGCAGCTCCATGGCCCCAGCACCAGTAGCAATTTCAAAATGGAGGTAAAAAGGGCAGATTCCACAGCTTCACTTCAGCAATAGGCTTCCATTTTTATTCCTGGTGCATCTGGGATTATGGCACGGCCAATATGCAGAATATTTCTTCTATTGTATGTGTCACAATCTTTATTCTTTCTTTCTTTATTCAATCTTACAGGGATAAAATAAATGCACAGGGACTCCTTGAGTATGCGTAGTTCCGTGGTGTACAAAGACATGTCCAAGAACAAACTACTGAGCTCTAGCATGCTGCCATTCTAACAGAGACAAGTAGAAATATAGAAGTACAAAGCTGCTTTATTCATGAGCCCATGCACAGCCATGATCAATTACACAACCAATACACACACTACACACTACACACACAATCGACCTTTTCCTCCTTCGTGTTTGTTGACCTTGCTCAGAGGTGTAGCTTTTTCTCTTTAACCATTTATATGCAGCACATTTATACATAACATGTGTTTATACCAAGAGAATAACTAACATAAAATTATACTGGTGCCTGAAATTCAGTCTCAGTAAACAAGTTGACTGAACATGCTTTATGGCACATTTCCAGTTGAAAAGTGATGAACAAGAAACACTTGAAGTGTGTTTGGCTGTATATGTTGTCACCCTGTGATTGCCTGTGAAAATTGGATGAAGTAATGTACAGCATCATGTCTCAGAAGTGCAAATTGTAAAGAGTGGATGCCGTGTTATGAGCAGCCACGCTGCAGCCGTGTATCTGATCTCCATCAAGCCTTCATTACACCACCAGTCCTGCTGATGGTGAAGTACCTCACAGCTGTGCTTGAACCAGAAACATGTTCCACACACACACACACACACACACACACACACACGCGCGCGCACACACACCTCATTACAAATACTTCATTTATTCTGAACATCACCTCATCATGGTAGCCATAATGCACCATCTATTGTTTTACACAATCCCACACCCAGAGTCCTCCATCCACAAACACACTGCTGGTCTGTAGAGATTAAACAATGCAGGATGAGTCAGATGGCCATTTTAGTGTGGTCCAGCTGTGTTCCACTGCCAGTCAACACTGTGTTTCGCCTCATTCAGGCCAGTTGCTATGGCACTGCAGGCCGCCTTTGAGGCTGACAGCATGAGAGAGTGTGGATGCATAATAAGGAAGGCAATCAAAGCCAGACCAGCATCACTGTCCTACAAGCATCTCACCATCACACCCCAAGCTCCTCTAAACTTCACTGTGTGCTCCATCTCATCAGCAATGTCCACAATTTCAGAGAGCTCATATGTGTGAGTGAGGATGTGCAATGAGATGAAGAACGATACTCAGTAACACAGCAGGACAGTCATAAATACAGAGTTAACACATAGCATTTTAGTCCACGGGAGCTGTGAAACATTTTGTACTCAATCAGTAAATCATGCCTGTTAGAGTGTGTAGTGTTTTTAAAGCCAAGACACAACAGCAATATTCACAACCAATAATTTTATTCTTAAATGTTTAAATGTTAATCAAAAACATTTTTTGCACCATTTATTTTTATTCTTTTGTACTGGCAGACAGACAGACGAACGGACGGACAGACAGACAGATGCATAGAGAGAAATGCATCATTTGCCAATAATATTTTGAGGGAAAGCGTATTATTTTAAAAAATAAGTAAGAGGTAAGTGGTAGAGGTAAGAATTATACTGAAAATACTTTTTGGCAACTTTCTTGAAGGACAAAATGTACAGACACTTCAAATATTAATGAATTTCTGACAACAGAAATCTAGTGTCATCCACACTGTCTGGAAGAAATAAATCAGCATGTGCTGTAGCATGTGTCCGGGTTACACAAAAAGATGAGCCAATGTCATCCTCAACCAGTCTGTTCTCATTTCTAGCTGCCTGAACAAATAAACACTTTAATCTAACACTGTTCACCACAAGAGTTAAATCCCCAGAACCTGACATCAGTCATTCTCCTGCTCTGCTCAGACTCACTTCAGACCAATCAAATTCCTTTCATATTGGCACCGCCTACATGTTCACCTCGAACTGAACCCTGCATACAAATGAGGCTCTTCTTTTATCCTAGCTACTGTTCTCTCCACCTGGTGAACTATGACGAGAGGACAACAAAATGAATTTCTTTTACTGTTCATGCATAGCAATGATTTTCTGTGCAAAAAGTGTGGCATCTGCTAGGAGTAACTGAAGTACTGAGACATATTACATTCATTTTGCTTATTCTGTATGAATAGAAACTGATTGTGTGTTCAACATTTCCTGTGTGTAATAGTCACTTTAACAGGATGCATCTAAAACAAATCACTGACTACACACACATAGATGCACACATGCACAGCTGCATGTACACATCCATCTTCCAACATTAACATATAAATCATCTAACCACAGGAGAAGGAGTCCAAAGGTATATATGATTAAACACACATGCATACACACTGAGCCATGTCAGTCTCTGTGTTGGAGCTCTCCGGTAATTTCCCATCATGCTGTGCTCAGCCAATTCTCATGACACTCTTGGACAGAGGAGGGACCATCAGAGTCTGGTCTGCCACCTGACATCAAAGTTAACTGATAAACTATGTACAGTAAGTTAGTGAGATTAGTTAGGACACAAACATCATCATCTACAGTGGGGTCTGAGACCACATTCTGGGATTTTCTGGCATATATTTTTTTTTTCCATTTAAAATTAGAAATAGGGGGGCGCGGTGGCTTAGTGGTTAGCACGTTCGCCTCACACCTTCAGGGTTGGGGTTCGATTCCCGCCTCCGCCTTGTGTGTGTGGAGTTTGCATGTTCTCCCCGTGCCTCAGGGGTTTCCCCCGGGTACTCCGGTTTCCTCCCCCGGACCAAAGGCATGCATGGTAGGTTGATTGGCATCTCTGGAAAATTGTCCCTAGTGTGTGATTGCGTGAGTGAATGAGAGTGTGTGTGTGTGCCCTGCGATCGGTTGGCACTCCGTCCAGGGTGTATCCTGCCTTGATGCCCGATGACGCCTGAGATAGGCACAGGCTCCCCGTGACCCGAGGTAGCTCGGATAAGCGGTAGAAGATGAATGAATGAATGAATTAGAAATAAACAGAAGATTTTTAAATTTTGCAATAGCTAAAACAAAGAAAATATATTTCCAATATCTTGAATGTTTAGTGTTTGAGATTTGCATCTTTCATAGTGGAAGTATTTTTCTGACCATTTGCAAAACTAATGCAAAACTTGTCTTTTCTGCACATTGTAACATGATTCAAATGAAAATGCAAATCTACAATCTCTGCAAAATTTCAAACGGAAAAGCAAAGTCCATGTGCTATCGCATTTCCCATGTCTTACAAGTTATGACCTTATTGAAATAGCAATAACAATTACCCTGTTTACTATTTCACTTCCTTTCCATTCCTGCATTTGCAGTCCCAATGTCTTGCACATAAACCTGTCAGTCAGTGTCAGGGTGGAATTATATTTAGGGTTGTGTTTATATCATATAACATATAACTGTAGATCTTCTTCACCTCTATAATACATTAGATTTAATAACAACTGTATTGTTTTGTACAGGTGTCTGATAAGAGTAAACATCTAATAATTTTCCAGTTCTCATATCTACTTTTTTGTCTTCTATTTTTTTTCTTAATCCACACTGAATCAGATCCAGTACCATATGAGCCTTGTGATGTTTTTTTTTTTTTCATACTCAAATCTGTATTCATACCCACACAAACACACACTGTAGATAACATTCTGCTGCAGGTTTGAGGTATATAAAAAATCTGGATGCTGAATTTATTTATTTGGTGAGATTAAACATGAAAGCTGTCCTTAGTGATAATGTGCCTGGTTTCTTACAAAGACACATAGAGATACATCACCAAACAGCAAGAATCAGCAAGGGAAATGTGGTTGATATTACCACTGAGAGAGCTATGCTGTTCTGATTTTCTTTTTTTTTTTTTGCAAACTCATGCAATTTCCAAGTGAAAGATGCAGCCATTACTCTGGAGCCATTTGGTAGCCTTATTAAGAATTCATTGGCTGTTAATGAGGAATGCTGACCTTCTCTCTTCCCCCTCTAACTATGATACAACTTGGGCTGGAAAGGCAGGATACAGAATAAGGATGAAGACAGATCTGCTCTCTGGTCTGTTTTATTAACTGGAACATACAAGACCCTGGATTAGTATTATTCCAACTCATATCCAGTTCTGACTACAGAAGCACAGACTGCCAGTCCAGCAACTAACGGGGTCAATGTTAATTTACAATAGATGCAGAAGGTCCTTAGAGGGTAGATAAGACACTTTGTCTACATCCTGTCCTGCTATCTCTCCAAAGTCAGCTCTCTGGGGATTGAATCCCTGAAAAAGTGAGAAGAGAGGAGAGGAGAGAAGAAGTAAGGAGAGGAGAGGAGAGGAGAGGAGAGGAGAGGAGAGGAGAGGAGAGGAGAGGAAAGGAGAGGAGAGGAGAGGAGAGGAAAGGAGAGGAGAGGAGAGGAGAGGAGAGGAGAGGAGAGGAGAGGAGAGGAGAGGAAAGGAGAGGAGAGGAGAGGAGAGGAGAGGAGAGGAGAGGAGAGGAGAGGAGAGGAGAGGAAAGGAGAAGAGAGGAGAGGAGAGGAGAGGAGAGGAGAGGAAAGGAGAGGAGAGGAGAGGAGAGGAGAGGAGAGGAAAGGAGAGAGGAGGACATGCTCTGGTACTTTATGAATACTGCACCTGCCAGTGCCTTTAAAAAGCTGACCTGAGTGTTACACTACCACACAACGCACCGTCATCTACATCCAAAAGGTGTGTCGGATGGAACCGGTGTCCTGGTGGAGTATTACCTGTCACTTGTGAAAGCAAAAAGCATGCTCAAAATCCCTGACCTCTGCAGTTCCCACAGTACAATGTCAATGTATTTATAAAGTGAAAGGCTCAGGTTACCATCAGGATGACTTCTCAGGACTGGAGCATCAGAGAGAGAGAGAACTGATGTGCAAGCTGATGGGATGAACAATGACACATTCAGAAATGGCATGCCAACTGACAATAAGAACATGCTGACTTCACAAAAAGTATTATTAGTATAGTAAACATCTCTGATTAGGTCATGGATTATCTACTAGTTTGTAAAAATACTGAATATTGTAGGATTAGCATGTGTGTGAGTGCATGTGTTTAAGTGCAGCCTCCCTCAGGTGTCTGCTGACATTTGAATTGAAATGTTTCAGCATGCTGTAGGTGAGAGATGAATCCCTTGTGTCTTGAAAGATGTATGCATATCATGGGACTGTTTGCAGATCAGCATATTGTCAGTACAGGTATATCTCACAGAGAGGCTTCTACTAAAAGGACCAACACACCTTTCCTACTCACAAAATTCTTGCTTGTACACAAAGAGAGATACACCCACCCCAATGACTATATACATATATACATATATATACACACACACAACAGTACAGAACTGTTATACATACACCAGATATAACAAATCAGAAAACATGCAGAAAAAACTCTCTTTGCACTATTTTTATTATCATGAATCAAATACGAAAATATGGAACACAATCATGATGTAGAGCTGGGCAAATATATTCTTTTTAATTTGTGAAGTATTGTTCAAATAAATATGTCACAGCAGGTGTAGTGAGGAATACTGCTGAAATACAGTACACAATCAAATCAAGTCCTCTCTTTCTATTTAGAAATTTAGATTTATGGAGAGAACAAAAATCCAGTTGATCATATTTATTACTATTTCTGTATAGTAAACTGATTACATTTCAAAAACAATAACAGTGTACATCCAGAAAACTGGTTGTACACTGTTAAAAAAACACCATTAGTTCCCCAAAAGTTTCTTCCTCGTAACATCTAAAAGCTAAAAACCAGAAATTCAGGTCTATTGTTTCATATTCATCTTTTGAGCTCAAACCCAGTGTATAAAGAAAAACAATAGAAAGAGCATTAATGTTTCAGTACTTTCAGAGGGGACTGTATACATTTGTAGTACCTGGAAATTAATGGGAAAATTTTGCTTATGACAACAAAATTAGCAACATATTCATGGTATGATGTTATATCTGCAAATTATTCTTGTGCCTGCATAAAATTGTCTTTGTTTAAAGAGCTAAAACATCATATGCTTAAACTACAGAAGTGCTTTATCTGCACTAATATTACACTTACCCTCTTAATGTATTGCATGTAGAGGAGATAAAGCACTAAATCAGATCAGAAATAAGACTGAGTATAAAAAAGGCATCACTAGGTAGGTATTTATTATTCACTAATTTACTCTGCTTTACTCGGCTTTTAGTAAAAAGGATTAAAGCATACAGTAAATGCATAAAATCTGAGACATTCTCACCAAGATCTTACCAATCAGCCTGCAGACATGACATATCTTGGAGTAAAGAATACCTAATCCTTTAATAAACTGCATATTTATGTGGCAACGTCTTCATGCACCAGAATATTTGAGTTTAAATAGCTTTTTTTCCAAAAATATCTACTGTATATCAAATAGTTTGAAATATATATGTCTTCAACATGCCTTAAATAAAGTAATTCCCAAATTTGGTACATATCTGGCTTGTTAGTGAGTTATGTGTGTTTGAGCAAGAAAAAAACACTCAAATTTACAACGCATATAGAAAGCTTGGCCAGTTATTATAGATAAGTTTCTCCTGAGTGATGCTGTGCCAATGATTAGTTTTTCATTGCCAGTGGCTGTAGGTTAATTAGAAACTTAGTACGATTTCTTAGTGAAGCCAGGAGATGATTTTCACTACATGGATTAGTCTCAGATACTGAATCAAGATGAAACAATGCTAAAGGCTATTGTTTAATGCACAAATACTGCTTTAGAGTGTTCTCGCTTTACACTTATCTATGATGAGCTGCTACCTGCCTTCCTCTCAGGGGAATTTATAATGCAATGTCCATTAGAAAGCATTAAACTGTCTGTTTATACTACAGAGAACTGGATGATGGTTTTATCAAATCATTGAGCTCCCTGTACAGAGTAACATGACAATAACCTTTTCTTCTTATACATAATACATGTCAGTTCACCATATTCACTTTACGTAATAGTCTATGAGGAAAGACATTTTCTTCAGTAAGCAACTTTTATATGTGCTCCATATGTCAGCACTGCAAAGGGACTTAAATATATTAGAAATCAACACAGAGCACTTAAACACTCGTTTTCAAACCCAACTGTGATAAAAGATAAGTTGTGTTTATATACCTCTGCACTAAGCTGGGCAGAAAGTGTACAAATCACCACATTAGGGCTTATTTTAACAATCAGTAATAGCATTTTGTATGCTTTTTTTGTTTCTTTTGAAGAATTTTGTCTTTAAGATAAATGTAGTCATCGTTTAACAAAGGCTAAAGTTCAGGTGACGGAACATGAAGCTGTGTTTTCTAAGGTAGTGAGGTGGAGGATTGCATTAGCTGCACAAAGTGATTAAATGGTTAGTCCAGCATTATTAACACCATTAAAATCCATCCATCACATGATGATGCAGGATTTATGGATCAGCAGGATGCTTTACTGCTGGAAGACTGGAACCTAGTGGAGCTGAGCACGTCTGAATTATGACCACGGCTAGACATGTACAGAAATTTATGTACTAACTGGTATTCTGCTTGGGATTCCTCTCAAACTCTGCCTGATGAAAATCTGAGATCGATAAGTGGATGGAAAAGAAAATAGCTGGAAGACGAAGGATTTATTGCCTTGTATCTATGAGTTCAGGGATAGCAGTCTTATCCTGTTGTGTCTGACAGAAGGTACTCATCATGTGTGGAAATGTGTGGAAAGCTGCTTCTTATAGTAGCAATCACCCACATACACATAAACATGGCAGGCTAAGCCCTATCGTATATTATTGTAGTCCATACTATTCATACTATTGAATTTCACAGCTGCATTAAATCCAACTGTGCAGGCACTGATAAAGTCATAGAACACCCTTTTTCTATTCTCAGCTAAGGCCCTTATAATATTCTGTAGTTATAGGTTTCCGGTTATGGGAAACAGCAGTGTGATTTAACACATGGATTTTTCTGTATGCTATTTCTCTCTTATTAATAAGTACTTTAAGAAACTGGTAATAGGATGTATATCAGTAAAATGTATGTAAACCTGTTGTGTTTTGAAGATTTGCATTGCAGAAAGAAAAATAATATGTTCATATCTTACAGCAGACATTCATATTATATATTATTATATATAATATTTGGCTGATACTTGACTTAAATGGGTTTTATCCAAACTTCAATAATTCTAAAAACAAGCAACTATAAATATCATCTTGGACCTACTGTGTTCTGTGGTTGGAAAGATCAGGGAAAAATCTCTAGGGCTCCAATAAACAGCCAGAAACATTTGTGTAATTAGACATAAAATAAATCTGTCATGAGAAGATCTGTGAAATATAATGGGGTTCTTAAACAGTTTTAGAATACCTTTTATTGCCGATGGATACCTACAGTAGTTATATATTACCAATCATCAACCAGAGTACTATTTTTAAGCCTAAAGACCAAACCAAAGTGACTTACCTCATCCACTCCAACCTTGTCGAAACATGTCTTCATGGACCTTGTTTGTGCACAGAAGGGCATTCATTCTGGAACAGGTTTGTGCCACTTAACTCCTGTGAAGGGAAACTGTAGCCAAAGATATCTAAATCAGTTGTGTGCTTCCAATTACGTGGAACTGTTTGCGGAAGAACCACATACTGGTGTGATGGCCAGGTGTCCACAAACATTTGGCCATATATAGCAAGTTATGTAACAGTCGGCAAATAAAAAAGAAATACTGGTCCAAAATCAGTGGGAGAATTTGCAAGATGTACCATTTTTTAAAGAAAGCATGAGTGAGAAAGAAAAACAAATTTATTTTATTTTTTGTAGTATTCAACTTAATATGGTAGGCATAACAGAATGGCACAATCATCAAACAAAACATAACAAAAAGTTTCAAAGTTAAAAAGTTTGCATACCTTTAGTTTATATCGTGTATTTAGCATCAATGATGGCACGCAGTCTTTCATAATAATTGCACATGAGGTCAGTTCCTGTAAATTTTTGGTTGTCTTGCACATATATCTGCACTTTTGAGATCTCTGCAAAGAGATAATATTGAGGTCAGGAGAGTGTGATAGCCACTCCAGAACCTTCAACTTTTTCTACTGTAGCCATTGAAGGGTCAACCTTGCCTTGTGCTTTGGATCATTGTCATGTTGGAACATCCAAGAGTGTCCTATGTGCAGCTTTTGTGCAGTAGATTGCAAATCATCTGCCAGTATTTTCTGTTAACATGCTGCATTCATCTTGCCATCAATTTTTACTAACATCCCTGTGCCACTGGAGCTCACCCAGCCCCCCAAAACATAAGAGATCCACCACCATGCTTTCCAGTGGGGATGGTGTACTTTTCACTATAGGCCTTACTGACTCCTCTCCAAAACATAGTGTTTATGGTTCTTACTATAAAGTTTAATGTTGGTCTCATCACTCCAAATGACTCTGCTCCAAAAGCTGTGAGGCTTGTCTAGGTACTGAATGCAGGCTTTTTGTGGCACGGGCACAGTAACAGCTTTCTCCAGGCAACTCGACCATGCAGGTCATTTGTGTTCTAGTACCGCCTTATCGTGCTCCTTGAAACAACAACACTTTGCTTTAGAGCAGCCTGTATTTCTCTTGAAGTTGTTTGTGGGATTTTCTTTGCATTTCTTCTGGCAGTAGTATGTGAAATTTTTCTTGGTGTACTTGACCATGGTTTATTATCAACACAACTTCTTATTTTCCACCTTTTTATCAGAGTTTGAACAGTACTGACCAGCATTTTCAAATGTTGAGATATCTTTTTATCCTTTTCCTGCTTTAGAAAGTTCAACTACCTTATTACACAGGTGCAGTTCTTTTTTCTTCCCCATGGAGCAGTACCCAGCCAAGTCAGTGCATCACCTCATGAGCTGAGAAACTCATTGGCTATTTACTGTATGCACAGACATGAATTACAATTACAGTGAGTCACAGGTGACTTATGTGTTTATATTAACACATACATAAGTCAACTTATGTGTTTATATTACTTTTGATCAGGGTTGTTTAGGTGATTTCAGTTATCATTAGGAGTCAGAAAACTATGTATCTTTGCATTATCAATAATATTGTTCCAAATTAATGGCATTGTTTAACAATTTCTTTCATGGTATGCAAACCTTTGAGCACAACTGTATGTAATATAAAATATATAATATAAAAATCCTTGTGTTAGTCAATTAAAGTGAAATTAATTAAAAGAAAAACAAAGTGCAAGAGGATCAGGTCTCTGTGGGCTTAACAGCTGTAGGGGAAATTCAGGCTCTCATAATGCCTTTAATTAATTTCCCTGCTGCGATTTGCTCACATTAAAACTCCAGAATATATAACACGTAATATGTAATATGTGTTGAGAGAGCTCCCTCCCATCACACTGCAAAAAAAGAGGCACTCTAGAGCAATTTTTATTTTCATCGTCCTTTATCAGACCCATAAACAGATTATCAACTGATGATGCTGAGATGCTTAAGTGACTGCAGGTTGGCAGCAGCATTCAGTCTTCCGGTAATCCAGTGCTCATACATCATTATCTGTAATGGCAGTTAGAAGACTGTGGAATATAACTTCAGGATGTTAAGATTTAGAAAAAAAATAAGATTTTGAATTCACTGTTTTATCTATAAAACTGGTTTCATAAAGAAAATGCCACCCAGGTATGGGAAAGATACAAACAAAGAATAGAGTGGTTTAAAAAGAGCACAGGGGGGCTTGAATGCATGGTGATATATCATACTGGTCTCCAGCATGTGTCAGTGTTCTGATTCACCCTAATTTGTACAGCCTTTCATTCTTTCACATGACTTGCCTATAGAAAATGCTATCCTAAGCAATGGCAGGATTGCTTTCATTCTTCTAGCAGTTATACGGAAGGAAAAATGGAGAAAATGAAACAGGGCTGTTGTATTTATATGAAGATAAGTATCCCAGTCCCTGGGGCAGATCTGGACAATATGTGTAGGTGATGTATAATAACACTGCAGTGCAGAAGGTTCTATGACACACACTGCTCAGTGTTCCTGTACCCGCTCTGACTTGCAGTATTACTCTCAGCAAAGAGCCGAAAGAGAATCCCAAACACCTCTGCATTCGAGTCAGCATCTTTAAGCAAAATGTATGCCGTCTAGTTCATTTTCATTGCTGCTGTGAACACACAATGAGCAGAGCCTGTGTGCAAGGAAGTCTCCATAATGGCTGCAATAATTAAAGGCACATTCTTGCAAGCAAAAACCCAGGACTAATGTGTTTCCCGACTGTAATGAGGAACACTAATGAGCTGCATGCTGTCTGCAATTTACTATGGGGGGAAGATCTCATCAGCCAGCACCAGCACCCCTCTTCC
Source organism: Tachysurus vachellii (assembly GCF_030014155.1). NCBI lineage: Eukaryota > Metazoa > Chordata > Actinopteri > Siluriformes > Bagridae > Tachysurus > Tachysurus vachellii. The sequence goes on from NC_083469.1 coordinate 11,626,391, forward strand.
CACCCTCCTACACACAGCAATTAAAGTAACACAGCCTCAAAAACTTCCAACCTCAAAAAATAAAAACATCTGTCCTGAAAGCTCATTATACTCAGTGATCAAACTTAAAAACCACCATAGACTGTACACGCTCAGACCGCTAAACACACACTTGGAAAATAAATATTTATCTGTATCATGTATTTCACGACTTCTATATATGTATTTTATATACGTTTATCCGAATTTGAATAGTTGTACAAATTATAAAAATGGCATTTCTGTCGAAACCTGTGTGTCTTTTTTTTTTGTTTTGTTTTTGGTATATAAAAGAAGGAATAGCTTCTTTGTGTTGATGTGCTTTGATGTGAGATGAGCTTAAACAACACTACTGAACTGCTCATTCTACAGAAGAACCTCTTGGCCACTTTAGCGCCGGGTGAGTGCTGATGTGCTGATTTGGGAAGTGTATGCTAACAGGCAGGATGCAGGCTGTAGGAGGTAATTCTGCTGATGGTAGAGGTTTTGAAGTTAGTATTGCAACAGCACTGAATACACACATTACATTAATTCCTGACGTGAAATGTTTGCGTCAAAAGGGTGATCCCATAAAAAAAAAATGTGCTGACGTACGAAAATCTATTAGGATGCACATCATCACCTGGGAGAGGGTCAGAGGGTTGGACATTTATAAGAAACCGCCCACACACATTCAGATATGATTCTCTGACATTATGCTACTCTTCCACCTGTTTAATACAAAGCATTCACCATGACTCGTCAAAAACCTACACACATCCCGACACACACATTTATGCTACTCTAGCATTATGCTTTATCAATTCAAATAATATACACCGAGCTGTGAGGGTATGTTTTTATTTATCATGCAGTTACAGTTCTAAAAGTTCTGACAGTTCTGCTAATTGTGAGAAGTAATTTGATTTTATGTATAAAGAATCATAAATAGAAAGCTTAGCAGCGCAGTGGCAGGATAAATAAGCACTTCTGTGCACATTTCTAGGCAGAGTTTGCACATAAAGTATTGAAATGTACTGAATAAATCTCCATATGATCTAGCTTCCAGAAACGCAGTGATTTCCATGTTTCTCCCTAAGATAACAGCAACAGTGTGACTATAACACCAAGTAGTAGTAGCCAGTAGCCAACATTAGAGCATTCTATTCCATTCTGTTCCACATTATTTCTGCATTTAGTCCGGTTTGGTTGAATAATTGGTTAGGCTTCTAGTTTTATTCCTTGTTTGATGCATTTTGATTTAAACACAGAAGGAGGTGTACATATACACACACATACAATAAGAATGTAAACCCTATAAATCATGTCTTGAGTTCTCTATATGACCAGGCAATTATTCATGGAAGTTCTGATTTTTTTTTTTGACAGATTGTTGGCTTTTCACATCAAATTGGAAACCTATGCCCATAATCATAAAGATTCAAAGAATGATCTAAGATCTCAGCCTAAAAATTTCAAACTAGGAAGCTTAGCTTAAGAGTAAGTCAGGACCAATCTCAGAGCAAATCTGACCAAGGAAAATACACAAACCTTTATCTTAGAGAGGAGGCGGGGCTGACTCCATTGCTATGTATGACACATTCTTTTGAAGACTGTGACTGGATCTAATAAAATAAGAATTTTCTTATAATTCTATTAATATTGTTATAATTTACACCTATACTCTAAGACATGCTTGGAAAACTATTTTTATTTGTTGTTCTTCAAGTCTGAAGCTTCCAGCTGTGATGGAGGTTTGAATGTGCAGGGTTATTTTGGGGTGTTAAATGTCCTTTACATTTACTCTTTACTCTTATACGCTAAGAATTTAGTGTTAACGGGCCTTGATGGTCAACCAATAGTGGGTTGTTTTTTTTTTACCAAGGATGTAGGTGGATTTCTCAAAGGAAGCCTGTGTTCCCTACTTGGTTGGTAGTTGTCATATTATAAGAGAAAAGCTGACTGGGGTGGAAACTGGAAGATGGAACCAAATGTGGAGAAAGTGGAGGAAAATTAAAAAAAAGTATTTTCTCACACAGAAACGTGATTTCTTAATAGGTTTAATGAAAATTGCTAGCCATAAGGGGGGCACGGTGGCTTAGTGGTTAGCACGTTAGCCTCCCACCTCCAGGGTTGGGGGTTCGATTCCCACCTCCACCTTGTGTGTGTGGAGTTTGCATGTTCTCCCCGTGCCTCGGGGGTTTCCTCCCCCGGTCCAAAGACATGCATGGTAGCTTGATCGGCATCTCTGGAAAATTGTCCGTAGTTTGTGATTGCGTGAGTGAATGAGAGTGTGTGTGTGCCCTGCGATGGGTTGGCACTCCGTCCAGGGTGTATCCTGCCTTGATGCCCGATGACGCCTGAGAAAGGCACAGGCTCCCCGTGACCCAAGGTAGTTCGGATAAGCGGTAGAGAGTGAGTGAGTGAGTGAGTGCTAGCCATAAGCTGTAAAGAGTTCTACATTTGCTTTTGTCAAATATTTTGTGTGCACAACTTTTTATAATATTTATAAGTATGACTACAGGGCAAACCAAGCCAAGGGTTATGTATTGATGGCAAGAGGACTTCAACACGCCTGGAAGAAGTTTCAAGTAGGTATTACAACATGCAAGCCTGCAGACTGCTGCTAAGAATATTCTTAAAGAAGTGCCATTTATTCCCTTCAATATTCCCCACAATGTGTAATATAAAAAAAAGGAAGAGAAAAAAGACCACGTCCTCTCCTGCCCTACACAGACAGCCTATTCCTTAAAGCAGAGCTCATTCTCACAATTTAATCATACCATGCTGATAATATGTGGATTATAGGATTTGCATTGTTTCCAGTGGAAGTAGGCCAGCAGTTTTAGGAGACATGAAAACGAGTGAATGATTCAGAAAGAGGGAGGGCAGGATTAGACAGACACCAGACCATGCTCCTCGGCTCTAGCAGGAGGATAACACGGCCACTTGGCTTTGTCACTTCAGGCTTTTTCAGCACCAAACACTTCAGCACAAAAAAGCACTGCTCTGTCACAACTGACACCCAAACAAGCACCTTCATTGCCTCAGTTTTGAGACAGGACAAAGATCTTACAGTGCCAAAATGGGAATTTTGAACATCACAGGGCATTGGTATAAGTTTATTTTTGTCTTACTAAAAGTTCAGTATATGTAGCAGTGCTCATTCATCTCCTCATATATGTATGGTGTGCCATGTCACATCTACAGTATGGGCACTGTTGCTCTATGCCCTGCAGTTCCTCTGTGTCTAGTCAGCAGTGTGTGTGTTTCTTTGCTATTTCAGGTACGGCAGCTTTAGCCAGATCAATATGCCCAGAAAGAACATGATGCTCACCTTCTACTGCAGTGCAGATAAAAAAAAGCACAAAACAAAGAGCTGGCAATCCTCACTGCACTCTACAACTATTCCCTTGCTCCTAATCCAAGTACAATGAATCATAGAAAAGTTTGAATGTGAATTAAATGAGCTTCTTGCAGCAGCTTCCTCTCACGCTCTCTCTCTTTCTCTCTTTTATCCACACACATACACACACACACACACACACACACACACACACACACAAACACACACACAAACACATACACACACACACACATTCATATGTCCTTTAAATTCCAAAGATACTTCCAAACTGATCATCCCTCACATAAGAGCATACAGCTGCTGACTAATATATATTAAGAAGAATAACTGAAGTAATTCAGAGTTAATGAAGCAACAGCACGACACACACAAGCAAAAATATTCAAGAGAATGCACTCTTTTAAAACTCAGTTGACAGTAAAGTATAAAAAATGTACAGCACTTTAAAATATCTGTAAGTGTCAAACTAAATCTCAATATGGTTATTCTGTCAGAGGAATACAGTAACTGATGTTTATATATCTTTAAGACAAACATGTGGAAAACACTGAATGGACCCTCAGAGACTTTGTCTAAAGAATATGTACAGGAACTCACACAGTTACAGCACAGAATGAGAGTCTTGCTGTTGTTGTTGCAGGTTATATTTGTGGGTTTTTTTTTTTATTCCCTTGACAGGAAAGACAAAGCTGTACACTCAAGAACTGTACAAATCCCTTATAAAACAGCCACCTCAAACGTCAAGCTGACAAAAATACTTTTAGCAGCTTTTGAAAGGGCCTGTCAATGTTTGATGTATAGAATTATACATTTTCTATTGCTTCTTGACTTCTGACTTGTAGTGATGTTTGACAGACTATTTCCTAATTTTCCTGCAAAAATTCTTCTTCCTAATCCAATGCTAATTAATCCAATGCTAATACTCTAGAATACATGATGAATACTAATCCAATCACTTAAATTTGCTCTAGTTTAAGATCAATATGATCTGGGAATATTTTTTAATTTCTTTTTTTATAATTAACTAAACCATCGTATGAAGTCTGTATGTTTCAAAATGTATATATTTATTAGCAGTGCTTTAAAGATGGTCACTAGAACCGGAACTTTGACCCCAAAGACCTGCAACTACTATGTTAAAGAAGAATATGACAATCTTCCTTGACTGATTATATTTTGAAGGACATTTACTGTAGCACACCGAAATAACCCTGCACATACAAACCTCCATCACAGCTGGAAGCTTCACACTTTAAGAACAACAAAGAAAAATGGTTTTCCAAGCATGTCTTTGTGAGGAACAGAGAGGTCTAGGTAAAAGAAACCATATATTCTTACTTTGTGCGTCACTGCACACTTTGTAGATATCTCTATACCCCTGTGGCTTTTACGTTGTATACTGCTGTGGTTTGATATGATGTTTCCACTTTCCTTTTCTCAATGTGATATCCGTAGAACAAAGAAGGAAATGCAGAAGTACAGCGAAAAGGTCTAGTGGTTTTTCTCTGACCCTTGAGTTATATTCCAGTCAGGAAGGTTCTATAGAGGTTTGATATTTTCCCTCTGTATGCCACAAAGCCACAGCACTGCACTTATTTGTTCTGGCCTCACTGGGGATCAGTACCATTAGGGATACAACATACCCTGATCTGCTCTCAGTCCCTACTGCAATCTGCACTGCTGGTCATTATTAAGCAGGGAGATGGATGTTCTGCCATTTGACAGTCATTTCTTCGCACTTTATTACAAGGTTACCTGGCATGTCACTGCACCATGGCTGCTCTCTGTTTTACAGCTCCATCTGCTTGGTGTTTTATAGCAACCCCATGTCTTGCTCTCTCTTCCTCTGTAGGAAGAACAGAGAAAGGCATCCAGTGAACATGTTTATAAATCTTTTTTTCACCAAGAACCACTTGGTGACTGATATCTAACCACACTCCAAAGACATTAAGAGTCATTACATATTAATGTACAGCCTTTGGCAGCTTTAATGCCTTTCCTTGCCTTCTATTGTGTCAAGTGATATTTAATGATTTTACTAGCTTGATGGCAAATGATAAAATTTGCTCGGCATGGCCATCAGCCCATTAATGGTCGAATGGAGGCATACTTTCATAACACAAATAACCAAACAAATAACAAATAACAAATCTCTGTAAAATTATTTATTTGAGTGAAAATTAAACTACTCCTTTCTGACAATTGCCTTTATAAACCCCCACTCTGTGACCTGCTGTATAAGGAAAGGGTATTATTTTTTTCCTCCCTTCCCTGCCAAAATGGCCTTTTATCCACCATGTCCCAGAGGAGAACAGTGATGGAGAAGCAAATAAGAATTTGAAGACTTCAGGGGGGCTTTGGGTTGGCCAGGGGGGTTGCATGAGAGCAAAGGAGCTAAAGGATCAGATGGTAATGTGGCAGGGGTTGTAATTAATCTCCAGGTGGGTGAGGAGTTGGGCTGTGTGTCTGAGCTTAGTCTCACACTGCCACTCCACTAGGGCCCTTGGGGCCATGCTTCATTCTTATTTATGAGCTTCCACCCTGCTGCTGCACACCAAGGCATCGATCGCTCAAGGTCAGGGAGGAGACACAGCTCACTGAGGAACATGTAACTGTACACTAGATATCCAGGGTTGGCTACAGTCAGCGCCTGTTCAATAAAGATTCATCTTGTAAAATCAACCAAAGTCCTATAATCTAAGACCTACTAATGTGATAATTTGCCTTACAACAAGGCTTCCTTAAAGACAGGGACACAACACAACACTCACATAGTAAAACATGGTGATATCTAGTTCCCTGAACAGGACACAAACACAAAAATTCAATTATAAAAAGGTTTGCTTTGGTTACAGAGAATGCTCCATTTAGAGGTGTAATTAAGCGGTGCTGTAAAATCCGAGCAGCTCACCTCATTAGCTTTAAGAACTGATTGTGTGACATATGATTAGATTTCACTTATAGAGTGTCCTTATAGAGATATTTTCGTTGTAGAAGTCAACATTTAATAGATTTAATTTCTGTCTTCTCTCTTATGTATAAGTTTGATTTTGATATTTTAAGCGGCATTTCATGGTGACTTGAATACACATGTAAGCATGTAGAGTCTGAGACAGAAAAAGTCAAGAGAATGAATATTCCGATATAAGACTAATACTAAACCCATAAATTCAAAGGCATACATGTCAAAATAAGCAAAAGGTCAGTGAATATAGTCAGAATGACAAATATATCGTATTGCAATGTACTTTAAAACGATTTAAGGGAATTCATCTACAGATCTGCAGAAACAACAACTATTTTAATGCAAACAAGAATTTCTCTCATTAGTAAGAATCTCTCTCATCAGCTGATTTCCTATCTAGTGCTTATGCTTATTATTGAATAGGTAATTAGAATTTTGTTTTGTGATGGAGCATTTATACTGTAGGCATACATCATACAAAAAAGACATACACTTTTTGATTACACACTGAATAAATATGATCTAAATCATTACTGCATGGGTTACTTGCTTATTTTTATTTATTAAAATAAAAAAATTAAAAGAAATATTTACTATGCCTTCTCATATGTGCATTAGTTTTGGAGATGTTAATTAATTTGTACGTTTTTTTTAGGTTTTCTCTAGGACTAATTTTTTCTAATTCAATTAACATTATACACACGTTTTATTATATCTTATTATTGCATTACTTATTTGAATTATTCTCAGTGGAAATGGAGCAATTATACAGTATACTTATGTCACACCCTAAAATAATTACTTCATTGCAATACACTGTATAGTAGAGGTATAGTGTAAGAAGCACAGGAATATTTTTGATCTAGAAACTGCCAATGTTAATTCCACTGAGCGCATTTTAATGGTTCAACATCTCAATTCATCTCAAACCTCTAACTGATACATTCTTGATTCCTTCCTTTCTTAAAATACATACTCATCAGAATCTCAACAGTGACATAGTTTAAAAATCAACTAATCAGCTAATCCTTCTCATTAATATAGTCTTGTATGAATTTCTGTTTTTCCTTTCTAATCACAAAATGAATGATCACACCTTGCTAAATTAGCACACAGGAACATGTTGATACTTTAGTCAACTTTATGGGATCTTTGCTACCTAGAACTGAAAGAATGTGTTAAGGTCATCATGAAGGAGTTTAAGAATGATGCAATGCCCAGATGCTGTGACACATCTCTGGCCTGTCTTCATCATGTTGTCCCTATGGCCCCAGGATTCTGTGGCTTTTAGGAAAAGCACAACCATGACTGAATCAGACTGCAGCATAGCCGTACTGTAGCTGGCCTTAGTCACCTTGCACTGGGACGTCTCCTGGCTCTAATTCAATGAACCTAACTCACATTGGCACACACTCCTAGAGCTTTGTTCATATGACTTTCCTAAAGTGTCTCTTCTTCATAGGCCTGAGACTCATTTCCTAGTTATATAACTACTGAATAAACTCCACAATTAAAGGAACTGAAACGAGCAAAACCATTTTATTCCAATGCTTTTAAAATTCTACTCACATCAAATAGCATGCTTGCCATTTTCCCCCATTGTTTCTGTAACTTTGTTTGTTTAATCCAATGTTTAGATTGATTTATGACACAGTGGGACTGCACTGACTTTCCAGATTCTTCAATATAAAGCACTAGGTTTAGTCATAATTCTTTCCTAAAAAAACAAAAAGGCAATGAAAATCTTATTGCTGTGTAATTCCTCAATCACGCAGGTGCAGGCCTGCTGTTATGCAGCAGAAAAGATCTAGCAATATTAAAGGAAAGTATAATTTTGAGAACATATCAGAAAATGCACATTACCATTTAAACACATACAACAGAATAGTCTTTATTTCCAGGATATAGGTATAATGCTGCCTTATTGACATATTTTATACTGCAAAGGAAAACAGAATTCCACTTATAACCAATTCACAATTTATCACAGAACATGATTTGTTTGCTGTGCTCAGTGCTGTGCTTTGTATTTGTATTTTTTACCAAATCTATAGGGAGAGAGCCAGAGAGAGATTCAGTATTGTTACATTTATATGGTCCTCACATTTGTTCTATACGGTAACAAAAAATCGTCCAAACATATGAAATCACTCACAGACATACACAATGACTAATGCCTTAGAATAGGTCTCTGTCATGTTATTTAAGCAGAGTAAAAGCTTACGGCATGTCTTCATTTATTTCCTTTATTGTTTAATTTTTGAGCCATAAAAGAGAGCAAGGTTTTTTGATCAAGTGTCTTTCTGGTCCATGATCCTGGTGTATTCTCAAGAGTGTGTGCAGCCTCTGTCCTTGAGGAGAATGAGGCAAGGTAAGATCTCAGCACTGATAGTACTGCTTATCTGGTGGCAGGTCATTACCCGATAGTATAGCTGTCTTGTTCTACATTCTGCTAAATCAATGTCCAAACAACTATTTAAGGGCATTATTGTTAAGTTGATAAGATTGAACAGGATAATAAACATCCAGGGCAAGGAGGCCAATGAATCACTGAATGGGAGCACAGACTTCACATTTAAGCTTAGACTGGCAGCTTAATGATCCAACCATACATACCATTTTTATTGTGTAACCATCTATAAGGTTTCTAAAGGTAGCTTACTTATAAAAGAGTTATGATGTATGATTGATCTTACAAAACACCCTAAATTCAAGAGAAGAACCGTGTCGTTTTGAAGCCTGCATAAACATTTATGTTCTAAACACTAGCAATATCGATAACTCATTTATTAACATATTTATAATTACATTTTAGAAAAATCTGTAATAAAGCAGAATACAATCATCTGTGTTTATTTATTATTAAATGGTGCATGTAAAATTTCACATCTGTGTATTGCAGCCATTTATTCATTTATTCATTTAACCACAACGGAGCAATTATCCATCATAGCACTGCTGATGGGGATAAAATGACCAGTGTGACACTACAAGGCGGCAGGATGGCTATTAGGAATGAGATATGGCTACCACAGGAGAAATGTTGAGGTGAGAGAATGCAGGATTGTCTCAGCTAGCTGTGTTGGTGAATAAATGATGAGATGCGGGTATTGCCATTGGCCTGGCCTGCACCGTATATGCAACACATAAGAAGACCTCACTTCAATGGTACTTTTTTCACAACATGTTTTCTAGCAACGTTAATTACACCCACTGTAGATACTGATGCTAATTTCTTCGTAATGAACTAGTCGTTTAGTTTGTCATTTATGGAATATAATGCCATTTTGTGAATATAATTCTGAGCCACATCATGACACCATAGTCATATCCAGAACTAGAATATATGGTTATACCCATCCTGTTAAATATGAATCATATCCATGTTTAGTATGTATTTATAAAGAAAATGTGTCAACATCCTCGTGTGTGCGAATGATGGAATATATTGCTCTTGCCTTCCTAAAATAAGCAGCTGTTATGATGCTGCAGTATAGAAGATTTCCCCCAGGGTTTAATTATTGAGGATAGGCTCAGACCCAGGCTGCTGAGTTGCTGTTGGCAGATCCTTCTGTCCAACAGCTAATGTGGTTTGGGAGTGCAAGTACTTTTCTATTGCTTTTTGAGACTTTATCTTTTTAGTTCTGCAATCTAGACACCAGAGTTTGTAGAACTCTCCTTAATCAAATTGTAATACGTTTGCTTAGTAAATGTGTATGAAATTACTTTTGGACACTAACAAAAAAGGTGGGAAAGCTTCTTCACATTCTCAACATACTGTATCAAATATAATTAATGGAATTACTTCTAGACAACTGCATTTGAATGCTGCTCAACTGATCATTACGCATGGCTAAATCATGGCTATATACAGTATTTAAATAAATTGTTTCAGGATGTCTGCCTCAAACTCATTGCATGTTCCCCCATCCCCTCACCCCCCAAAAATATTATTACAAACATTTATAAGACAGCCTCCAGGTTCATTACCCTACTTATAGCAGTTAGAATAAAGGAGAGATTTCACACATCATTTTACAACCTTTTGTGGTTTCAAAACAAAATGAAGAAAAAACACATGCATATATTTGTACAGATCTGAACACCTTGAGGCTCAAATTCATATTCTGGAAAAACAATCACAGAAGCCACATATTACAGTCAATTGTCCACACTTGGGTAGTACTCTCTCATGTCAAAGATCTACTATTTGGTTGGTCTTACCACACTAATCTACACCAAAGACCTGGACCTAGATCTACACCAGACATGTCAAGCAGCTTAACCAATTCTATATAAGCTGGCTTTGCAGATTGCAGAATTCTGCACATTTAATAGCAGGACAAAATCCCTGTGTAGGAAAGGACCAGATTAGCCTCACCAGCCACCTTCAGACACACTGTCCAACATCACATTTTACAAACACACTTTACCTTTAATTCAAAACATTGTTTATATTGAAGCTACAGTCATAAAACCATGAGTCTGTTTTCCTTTATGTTCCATTTCAGTCTTCCACCTACATTGAAAATATCTCCTTTTGGGATGTAGGGGAGGTGTTGTTCGAATCCCAGGCTCACCAAGCTACCACAGCTGGGACACTGACCAAGGCCTAAATTGCTTAGTTGTATAAAATGAGGTAAAAATATAAGTCGCTCTGATTGAGGGCGTCTGCTAAAATGCCATAACAGTAAATGTCTCCTCTCATCTAAAATTTGACGTAGAAGGGTACATCCTTTCAATCAGTATCTCCATATCCTTCAGCTCACTAATGTGATGCGTGTGATGTATTAAAGTATGGCTGCTTTACTCTGTGTGTGTTTTCATACCTCTCAGTAGCAGTGACACAAAGAATGGCTTTGTGAGCTAGTTGTGGTGACAGTGGCCTTTCCTCCTGCCGTGGGCTGTTCGAGCTGGAGTCCATGCTGTCTGCTGGCATTTTCACATGATGATCTCCTACCCTGCTCTCAAGCTACATCAGCATCTGCACTAAACCCTCACCCTCCTTAACACAGGAGAGGACTCACCTGCTCCAGCACCTGAAAATATCACCTGACAACATCACCATTGTTACATCACATTTTGACATAGTACTAAACATCTGTATACCAGATTAATCCTTAAAATAAAGGAAGCTTTTCAGGAATAACAGTATATAGATTACAGTGTGCACATGACTGTTAGAGCAGTGCATTACAGGGGATTAGAGTGGATATGCATAGATATATTAATCTCAGTCCAGTACTATTAATTACTATCTCTTGAATATGAATATGTCTCTTATTATGACACCCATAGTCCTGCTTCAATTTAGCACAAGAATTTTAATTAACCATATATTTAGCATTTTTAAAATTGATTACAAAATATTACACTTTAGTAGATTTAGTAAATAATTGAATACTACAAGATAGTAGTATTCAATTATTTACTGCTATCATTCATCACAGTGCATAAGTGGGACAAAGTGCTAAAGAGAGGATGTACCTTTCTTATTCAAATTTTAGGTGACAGTTACAGAATAGGTGGATTTTTTAAAATCTGATATTAAAAGTCAATTCTGAATACTGTAAGAGATGGATTTTCTGCACATGGCAGATATAAAATGCATGCATACTGTAGGTAAAAACACATGCAAGATACATGCATCACACTAATCAAAATTGACTACTTGTTCATTTCAATACTTATTGCAAAGACCAGGTATTGGCAAAAATCTTTACCTCCTAGAAGGTAAAAGGTGCCCAAGAAGACACAAAGAGGCTTGTTGTTTTGTTTCCTCCTACTCTGCGTTCCCATGCACTGTCCTGGACATGTATTGATTTGTACAAGAAAAAAAAATCAATACATTTTACATGAATGCACAATGAGCAGATGCTGCCCTTCCTAAGGCAGGATCTGTGAAACCTTCCCATGAGCCTTCAGATGTCACTCTGTTGACGGTCGGGAGGGTGAAACACCAACTCTGCAGCAGCTCCATGCTGCACTGAATTAAACAGCAGGATTAAATGGAGATTTGATACCTTTGTAGAATTAAGGTTGACTGTGGCTTAAAGTTTGTATTATGAAAGTCCCCAATTTACTTTCTGCCTTTATGGGTTAATCTGGCACTGATTTATTTTAGAATAACTTAATAAGAACAGGCTGCCAGACTGTTACTATAAACAAATAGAACATGCAAGCTGCATCCGTAACAGTCTAATGGTGCAGTAGAATAACTAAAATTACAATACACAATAGAATGACAAGTCCTGCTTAAAGCAGTAGGTGTATTCCCAGCTTGTCAGTGGTGACCTATTCTTATTCTACTCCTTAATTATTATATAAACCCACCACATGCACAGTTCTTCCTCTGTGGTGTATGTGTCACCTCTTCCATTTTAAAAAGAGCATTAGTAATCTCTCGTGTGCAGGCAATGTGGTACGACCCTGCTAATCCAGCTTTGTGGCAAGAGCCTACAGTAGGTTTGGCTGACTCATGGCACTATTTAGAGCGTCTCATTAGAAAGCACCAAACAAGCGCAAAGCCAGGCTGTCTTGTTAGGCGACTGGGACCTGCAACGCTCGGCTGCACACTCCCTCTCACTCCGTTCCCTCTAACACAAAGCGGGGAAAGCAATTAAAATTTCAGCACAAACTGCCCTGTTCAGTGACAGGTAATTCTGGGGAGTTCCAGATAGCTTGAAGAAATAGGGCCAAGTTCCATCTAGACAGGGACAACATGATATTATGGACATAGACCCTTAGTATGCTTAGATCTTACAAAGCTCTCCCTACCATCTGTAGATTTTGCCAGCAAAGGTGATGAGAAAATGTTACTTGGCACCACATACTAGACTATGACAAAAAACTTGAGTGTGTAACCTTCAGCGGATAAAACTGTGATACACTCAAGTCCCAAGAGAGAGGTCTCCTTCTCATAGCAGGCCACAGCCTCAGGAAGCAATTTATTTAAGACATGAAGCAGAATGCTTTTTTTTTGCCTTCCTTCTCATTACATTAAAATAATCTAGGCACTCGTGTATGCATGATTGGCATAGTCTAACTGGCTTTAAGTCAGAGGAGAAGCATTCACACTCTGAAGCAGCAGTACATGAGGTCAAGTAAACATCAAGACAAGAGAATTTTAATTAAATATGTGTCTTTGAAAACATCTCTATAATGAAAGATGACTCACAACCTTCCCATTTGAGTCTTATTCTGCTTAACCACCACCACCACCATCACTACCACTTGAGCTCAATGGAATATTAGTACAGTAAAAACAGCAGTACCACTGCATAGAAAAGCAATAATTAGGTGTTTAATTATTTATATTCTTAGAGTCTTTTCTCTCTGCCTCACCCATACACATCTATTTTCTCTGAAAATCAGCTCTACAGATTTGGAATGCAGAAAAGCCCAAACCCTATTTTGTGTGCCATAATGAGCAGGTTAACTGCCAAGACTAGAAGAGTGACCAGTAAAGTCAGATTTTCATCCTCTGGTCAGTATTACTTACTTGCCATAACAATGTAAAAAATAACCTGTCCCTCATACACTTATTCAGAAATATGAATGCATATTTAAATCTATATTAATTATAAACATCCTATTCAAGCAATCTGTGTGAACGTTTCCTGTGTAAATATGAATGTATTGAGCAGGGCTTTTGCTCACTGACCATTATGGCACTTTGATCAGTATAGCAAGAACAACTAAGAGGACTTCTAGGCATGCTGTCTCCAAAGAGAGCTGCTCAATAATGTTGTAATCTCCAAACTTCTCTCTCAGACAAAAAGCCTGTTTCTTAGGTTTTACAGCCTTTCAGGGAAAACTAAAATGTATGACCAGAAATGTCTCCATTTAATCCTCTGAAACTTAGAGACAGATGTGTATATGCATCAGTACATATGCTAAATCCAAGTATTCAAATGCAGATATGTCAGCCAGCCAGTTATATTTACTGCTAATGTACTGGCATTCCTGATCATGTATCATTGTAAAAATGTTACTGAGTACATGCACGCTGTAAATATATAGAGAATAAGAGGAGCTCATAAAGCATATTACCTGAAGTCTTGCTTTTGTTTTCAAACCCTGTATTTAAATTATGACACAATTTACCTCCACCTGCACAATTATAACAACAATATTTCTGTCTCACCCATATGCACAATCTCTGTGAACTTATATCATTGTTTATTAATTTAACTCTGTTTCACTTTAACTCTATAAATGCCTCTCTTTTTATTCAGCTTTAACCCTGATCACACAACAGCTTGTACCAGTGTGTGTGTATATGTATACACATATTCACAAATACACGTCACTCTACTGACAGCTCCGTATTTCCTGGCATTTCTTCTGTCGTAAGTCTAATAGAAGATTCAAGGACCCAATCAGCTCTCCAGCTGGACAGAGCTTTATTATTTATTACACCACATAAGATTACTGAGAAGGTGTGACCCTGATTCAGTTCAGACTGACAGCCAAACACACACTTCCTCAATCACACAGTCAAAGTGCTGCTATGTATGGCTCTGTTCCTTACTGATGAACTGCAGGCACTACATTACAAACTCTGCAGAAGCCACACAGGTCCAAGGTTGTGAGGGTGAATTTCAGATATTAAACAGACATGTATACACACTATTCACTTTATTCTCACTTTCATTTTCATAATTATTTATATAGAGATATATTCAGTAAAATTAAGCCCATGCCATTCCCTGACTATGGGATGTATTCAGACTGGAAGGCTTATGTCAGTATTACACTCAAAGTTATGTGCATTCAGAGATATTTGTATTCTGTACTTTAAATGGTCTGTACCAGAGTGATTGCAAGCACAGATTGGAAAGTTGTGTAAACACAGCTTCAGTAATCCAAGAGCTCACTGGAAAGTGAGCTTCATGACTGTTTAATAAATTACCAAACACTGTATAATATGTGATAAATATAGGTTATATGGATAATATTCTTTCCAAACAGCATATCCATGTGAAGTAGCAGTAAAAATGAATGCAATCTTTTACATATTTTGCTATTGTTTCTTTCGACTAAAAATGGTCACAATCTTTATAGCACTTGGTTTAAATCTATCTTTCCATGACCTGCCTGGCCATGTTCCTTAAATAGTATGTAGGAAGACAAAGGGAAGTCTATTTATACCCAGCCAGTGGCTGTTGTGTGAACATCCATATATACGTGCTCTTAATAAGATCCCAGCTGGGTTTCTCAGCAACACCATACACAGAGTCTACATACTGTGAGCACTGACAGGGTACTGTGAAAAGAAACTACACACACCTACTGCAGCAATGTATCAGCTATTTATAGCAGAAACACACACACACACACACACACAAATGAATTCAAATACATAGTGCAACTGCAACATCTTTACTATACAAAATGTTTTTTTATGTGAAATTACGAATGACTATACACCATTTTCTCTTTATTTGTTTGCAAAAGGTTAATGCTTACATATTGCATACATTTGAATACAATTCTTTTGTTATACACAAATGAAGCACAATTCATAACCCAGTACATTTCGAAAAGTCTTAGGGCCTTTGTGAAAATTATTGCTTCCATTTTTTTTATTATTGGAAATGTTCCTGAGCTACAATGTAAGAAGTTAAATAAAATGGGTATGCTTCAACAACAGATTAATTAATTTTCTATTTACAACAGTATGTCCTAAAGGAGCCTCCTGTTATATTGCAGCAATTTGCTAATAGTTACAATATTTATTTAATAATAAAGAAAGCATTTATTTAAAGAAAAATGTTTTCACTATTTATGGTTACATTTAATGTTGTTAAAAATCTGGGAAACAAGCTAGTTCCTGTAATTGCTTACATTATTGCAGCTATAAACAGTCGTTTTCTCATTAGTTTCTCTTCCCCCCTCTGTCTTGATGTTAATAATTCAGAAATTGTTTCCAAAAGTCTTACTGACTGTTACAAAGTGTTGACACCCAGGACTCCTTTTGTAATTGTCAAATCAATTTCTTCACCATATAAATTAAACTTGTTTCTTTTTGATTACACGCTTTTACAAAATGTATAAAAAGCTATAATGCACTAAGTGCATTAATATTCACCTAAAGCTAATTAGCAAGTCACTGCACTTAAATGTATCAAACCCTATAGTAATCATCAATAATATGACCTTTTGGATATAGAACTCTCGTCGGCAAGGACAATTGGGTACAGTCCTACTGAGTTATCACTGAGGTTAACACATACATGAGCTGCAGAATGAAGAGTTTGTTTATCAGGACAGGGTCTGACAACTGGCTGTCCACACATAAACTCACACAACCTTGCATGTTTTTGCATACATTAACACCCTGTCTGTTAATTCACTTAAGCCTCCATGTACAGGCAGAAGATGTAGGTTCACAGGTATCCTTCTTCTGACAAGGCCAGGAATCATTCCTACATTAATCACCAAGGCTCATCATTGTGTGTCACTGTGGTTTTGCATGTCATATCTTCTTCTTCACTAGGAGATTTGGAACGTGCTGCTCATGCTATAGATCAGGATAAACAGGATGATTTGAGGTGAAGGACAAGGGCACAGTGAAATATTACCATTACTATGATCAGTAGGTGGAGCCTGAACATCCCTGACCCTCATGTTCATCATTATATTTCATGCTTTAATTCTCCGTTCTCATTTTCTCATGGGATTATGGTGACATGTAGAAAGCCTACCTACCCAGACAGTCTGTCAGGAACACTGTACACTGTTAAAGTGACAAGAAGATGTTGCAGAACTCATAATGCCAGGTGGCCACATTGAAAGGCCAGTATTCAGCTCACAGCATGCTAATCAAGGATTATGGTGCAGTCTGCATAGCAGGACATCACTGCGTGTCATTGTGATTTTGCATATCTTCTTTTTCATCCCCACAAAGTGATGTGAAGTGTGATGGAGTTAGGTACACTTTCTGTATCTTGCAGGGGAAAAAAAGTCAGGCAGCTGTAGTGGGCTGCTATTCATTTTTTAAGAGCTGACATTTGAGGGTTGGATTTAATGGAGTAAAGGAGGCTGTACAGAGCAGTTTAATTGTTTGATTGATTGGTCACACTACCAAGCGTATTTCTGAGCCCAGTCCCTGCCGATCAATGAGTCAGTGAGTGCCTAGCGAAACATATCAGCTTACCAGTGGCAGAATTCAATTAATGTCTGGCTCTCGTGGACCTGGCTGGAAGTCTATTACACAACCTTAGTATGAGAACCCCGCCTCCCTCAAACCCTTATAGCTACATAGTGTATGGTTACATCACATTACACCATTCAGCACCAACCAAATATACGTGCACGCTCTCTCACACACACACACACACACACACACACACACCTACACACACATATGCTACATTGTATATTGGCCACAAATCGAGTTACTCTCCTAATTTGTCATTTAAACAAATTATCCTGTCCCATGCTGCATCCTGCATCAGCAGTATTGCTGCCCACCCTTCGGGCAGGCGGTTGGTAAGCGAGGAGGAGATGTTCCTAGAGACACAGAACAGGCTGATGCTTTGGCAGGGTCTGTGTGTGTGCATGTGTGTGAGTGAGTGAGTGAGTGAGTGAGTGAGTGAGTGAGTGAGTGAGTAAGAGAGAGAGAGAGAGAGAGAGAGAGAGAGAGAGAGAGATGGAGACAGTGCAGTCATTGAAAAAGATGGAATCTAATGTGAGTTGATGGGGTGCCGGTAGGCTCACTTCTCATCAGGTCTTTTAAATTGAAAACATAAAAAGGAACAAAACTACTAAGCACGAATCCATGATTGTTCCTACAGTCTTATGGACAGATTACTGCCCAAAATCAAGGGACATTAAAAAAAGGTAATGGGGTAAAGAGAAAAGAAAATGACTGACTATATACTATTGCAGTGGCCAGCTGCAGATCCAGCTAAAGAGGTTATAAGGGCAAATCCAAATGGGAGATAAGAATCTCAAGAGTCAGTGGTCAAGGATTCAACTGATGTTCTAGCAGGTGATGGAGTCAATATAGCCCAATAAAAATGTCCATTTAAAAGTCTTATTTGGTAGAAACCACTTCCAGTTAGCAACATTTAAATAAATAAAGATTTTATATCCGTTCTGCTAACCTTGAACAACATGAAGACACCCCTGCACTGGAAAACTATTTATTTTTTTTTGTTTTACAAGGATCCATTAAATACACTCAAGCTCATTAGAGTTCCTATCTCACAAACACACAAGGACTATTCCAAACAATAAAAGAACAAGTGAGCAATAATACGTTTTGGAATACATCACCAAAATGAGGAAGAATTAAGGATTGGCTTTCCATATATACTCAGCATGAAGCTAATCATTACATACAGTTCTGATGAAATCAATTGGATAGAAACTTTCCTTCAAAAACAGGGATGTCCATAAGTTTGTCAGTTGTGTATAGTTGCTTTACGAGCAATGCTGATTGAACCAAAAGTTTCTTGTTCCTTTGTCTAAAGCATTTAGACTGATTATATTCAGCCTTCATTTCTGAGGACTGAGAAATGGGGCAGAAAAATTTCCCTATTGACTTTAAAATCATCCAATTAGTAGACCAGTGAAGGTAACCTTTAGAAATGAGGCATCGATGAGCCGGACACTAAAATGGGTCAATAGCTGGAATTGAGTCAAGACGTTAGTGAACCCAGTGCAACAACAGCTGTGCTTCATTGTCAATCATAGTCCATATTTTTTCCTTCTAGTATTATTCAGCATTATTCATGGCTTTTCTGTTTGTCCTGTTCTACTATAATCGTTTGTACTGTATCAGGAAAAGAAACAAGAGCTTTATACATGGTTAAATGTAATGTTAAATGTATACATTAATTTGCCACCACAATATTTCTTATATTTCCTGTGCTAAAAATATTTTAATTTCATTCAAAATGCAAAATGTCATTGCTTGACACAGCATGAGTTAAAACCAAGGCCTGCAGGCAGATATTTCATCTTGACCAAAGACCAGCAGTTCCAGACCAATTATTCAAAGCGTATGAACGTTTTTAGCTTCATTTATACATGATAAAAAAATAAAATGAATTAGGGGTCAGCTTTTAAATGTAGATACTGCAAATCTCCAACTGTGAACCCTGCAGAAATTTTTACCTATATCTATAACCATCCTCCTCACTGTGATTAGGGAGAAAAATACACCCCTATACAGATCTGTTGTATTAATCAACACCCAACGTTCAAACCCACACCATAACAACACTTCACATAACTTTGGACATCAGTCATCCACTATTATCTTCGAGCACAGTTTAACCTTTCTACAGGCAATAGTGTAAATAATAATTCACAATAATCATTCTGCACTATTCTGTTCTACACACACATTTACACTTGTTTGTACATTTATACAATTATCTATTCCATTGATCTCTCTCCACAACCCACTATGGATACTGCTACACCTCTTCTGCACATGGTCTCATTCTGGTAGTTTTCAGAATAATAAAAATCTACTAAAGGTAGAGTATTTAGTTCCCAAACTTTGGAATAGCCTTCCTGATAGTGTTTGGGGCTCAGACACACTTTCTCAGTTTAAATGTAGATTAAAAACTCTCTTTAGTCAGGCATAAACATAATACTTCCCATAATCTTGTGCTCTAGTACATGCACACTATCATCTAGTACATGCTAATATTATGAACAGCAGCTACGCTAATTCCTCTCCACTGCTTCTCTCTTTCTACTCATCCCGAGGCATCCAGAAATTATACCAGCTCCAATTGTGTTCCATGTCATGAAGATTTTGGACCTTCAGTGAGCTAACCATGTGAGGATCCTAAGACATCTAGAGATGTACTAGCTCCAGTTGGACTCTGCTTCATAAAGTATTCTGACATACTAAGAGGAGATGCCAACTACATGCTGTCTTTCAGGACAACAACCTCCTCATCAATACACAATTGTCAGACTGTATATTTATAATCACATCCTTCAGTGGCATCTAAAATGAGGATAAGGTTCCCTTTTGAGTCTTGTTCCTCTCAAGGTTTCTTCCTCTTCCATCTAAGGGAGTTTTTTCTTACCTCAGTCACCTCAGTATCTTATGATACTTCACAATTATCCATTAATTCCCTGCTCCAATACTTTCCATCTTGAGCACAAAGCCATGTCTTTGCATCATTCAGGGATCAGGTATGTAATAGATGTTCTGGCATGTGATGGAGTCAATGTGGACTAATAAAAATGTCCATTCTGGGGCTTCATTTTACAGAATCCATTACCTATTAGCAGCTTGTAAACCTACATTTCATATGAAATCTGCTAACCTTGAATAAAACAAAACTGTAAGTGGGAAACGAATTACTGGAGTTTGCTAGCACTAGTGGAAAAAAATAGAAATATAGCTAAGAAAGAATATATGGGAGCGCAATCACAGTGTCATACTAACTTTAGTATTTCTAGGGTGAGTCATACACACAGCCCCATAATGGACAACTTCAGTTATTGAAGAGGTTTCCCACCTTAAGTGGACGACATGCTGGGATTTTTTCTCCTCATCAAACTGTGAGTATGAATGATGTCACACAAAGGCACACAGGTAATGAACACCCAAACTGCTGCACACTTTCACCAGACCCCTTACTCTCACTCCATCTGTAAATGTGAGAGTCCCAGTTCACTGCAGCACAATCAGGTCCGAGCCCTGCACGGTATGACAGTGAAGCTCAAGTATCTAAGCAGGTGGTGGGTTTTGTGCTTGTGACAGTCATGATGTGAGTGTATGTGACCATTTTTTAACCTGGTACACTGGGTGCAGGGCAGAAATATCCTGAATGGGACAGCATGTTACCACAAAGCACCATGCACACACTTTATTTAAACATTATGGACAATTTAGTGTATCTAGTATACTTACTGGCATGTTTTAAGAGGTAGAAAAACAACAGCAGATTTTTTTTTCTCAATAGAAATTAATACTGATTAATCCTGTTGGGGACCATGGAACTGTGAAGCAGTAACGGTACTCGCTGCACCACTGTGCTGCCCCAGAACCATACAAAGCATCAGCATGAGACAAACATGTTATCTGTACACAGAGTTGCATACTGTACACCCCCTCCCACCTGGCTGGTTATGCATTCATTCATTTCAACAAATTGTTTAAAAAATTGGTTTAATGTCATTTGATCTGATTGAAATTTAATCCAGATTGATCTCAATTAGTTTACTGAAATAAATTTAGATATATACATTAAAGCTCAGATTATTAAGGTATTAGGCTAAATGTAAATAGAAGTTTACATGCTCATTACATCATTCTTTAAGAATTATTTAATAAGGTACTAATCAAAGCTGGTGATAGAACTGCTAAGATTATGAACAAATAGGATATGAATACAGAAATTAATTCCTGTATCTTAATTAAACCTTATATCATATGTAAATTGAGCATCTGTTTTATCACTACTTACTGACCATAAACAAAACAAAACAAAAAAAATCTTTTATATGACGTAAATCTTTCCAACCACTGCATTAGTGGCCTGGTCAGATTAAGTCAATGAGCCATGTCTGACTGTGGTTATTTAAAATGTGTCTGTCTGAACTAATCAGGCTCTTCTCTCAACTGTTCCTTCTATCATCTCTCACTTTTTATGTCTCCTATTACAGTCCATCACAATGGCTCTGTTCTCATTCTCTTATTCCCTGCTGACTGGCACACAGCGGAAGTGGGATAGGATATCAAGAGTCTGTCTGGCGTTAAATATGTGCCCTCTCAGCTGTGTACACAATCCAGGATACACCTTCAGAAGTTAAGACAAAGTGTCACACTATTCATATTTCTACTACATTCAGAACAGAAAGGAGCATTACAAGAGAAAGATTAGTTATAGTGCTATGATCTGCCCCTGTACCCTGCAAACGTAATTATGGTTCAAATGGGCTCCAATTCTGAATCACAGAGAATGTGAAGAACAGTGTGGCAGGGATCA